>NC_056735.1:1635048195-1635348195 GCF_019279795.1 Protopterus annectens | reverse complement strand
TGTTTTTGTACACTGGCACTAGTATGATTATTCCCCAGTCATCTGGGATACACCTTTCTCTCCATACTGCTATGTGTACCCTCAGGAGCCATTTCTCCCCTATCTCACTCAGCATCTTTATGATATCTGCTGTGACCACGTCTGAGCCTGCTGCTTTCCCTGACTTCATCTTCCTTAGTGCTGTTCTTACTTATTTTAGGGTGGGCTCCTTTCTTCTCTCATCGTAGGCTGTTTCTGGGGCAGTACAACTTCTATGAGGTTTTCTTCATTCAGAAGCTGCTGGGAATGCTCCTTCCATCTGCCTCTGATGTCCTGGGGACTGGCAAGCAGGTTGCTGCTGGCATCCCTTCTGAAGGGTGTCTGACTGTCTTCTTTACACTTCTATCTTTGCCTTGCATTCTGATATAGTTTTTTGTACCCTCTACTGAGTCACTTTTCAGAAGCTAGTAGAGTGCCTCTGATACCTTGTTCTTTGCTATTGCAACTCCTTTCTTAGCCTCTTTGTTAGCCAACCAGTATTCCTTCTGAGCCTGGTTGGTCTTTTCTGTCTCCCTTTTTTTCCTGCACCCCATCTTTTTTTTGATCACTTCCTGGACTTCTGCATTCCACCAACAGCTTTCCTTATGTACCTTATTTCTGTACCTGGCTCAGCCACATATCTGTTCTGTAGTCCTAAAATATGCTGTTTTGAGGTGCTGCCATTCTTCTTCAACTCCACCTATTTCCTTCTCTTCTTGTGGTGCTAGAGCCCTGAGTAATTCCTTGAACTGTTGTATTTTCTCTGCAGTCAACTTCCAGGTCTTCAGTCTGGTCTCTATTGACCTTAGAGCCTTCTCTGGCCACTGCTTGCAGCTGATTGTGGCAACCGGTGGCTTATGCTGTCAGCTGACTATTTCACTGGGGATGACTTTGCAATCATGGATTCTACCCCAGTGCCTTTTCCTTCCTAGGATGAAGTCTATCTGAGTTGCACATTGGCTACTGTTGTATATGATCTTGTGACTGTCTCTGTTTCTGAACCATGTGTTGGCTACTATCAAGCCATTTCCCAGATATAAGTCTAGAATGGCTTCTCGTTCTTTATTCCTGTGCATTCAAGTCACCCATTATCAATACCAATTCATCTTGTCCTACTTTATGTAGTAGATCCTGCAGCTGCTGTCTGAATGCACTCTTTTCCTTGCTATCACAGCCCTGCTGTGGGACATAGGCTGAGATTATGAATACTGCCGTATCATTACACCAGAGTCTGATTGCTATGAGTTTGTCACTAATTCTGATGATATCTCTCACTGCTTTCTAAAGCCTCTCTATCACCACACTACCCACACCATTTTTAGCCTGCCCCCCCTCCTGAGTAGTAGACTCTGGATCCCAAGCCAAGTGGCTTTCTGCACTGCCCTTCCATCTCGTCTCTTGGATACATAGGATGTCCAGCCTCCTCTGTATCATCATGTCATCCACTTCCAAGCTGCATCCTATCAGTGAACCTACATTAAGTGTAGCAATTCTCAGTTCATGTTTGGCAGGTTGATTGGTTTTACATACAGTTTTCACTCAACAGAGCTATCCCAGGTAACCCAGGCTGGGCAACTAGACATCAGTTGGCCAGTAGCTTATTGACCCAAGGCTGCTGGGCTTTATGGCAGGCACACACTGGTCAATAGGGGCATATACACCCCTCCCACCATTAGAATGGGTAACTGGCATAGGTCAGAGTAGGCAGGGTCCTCAACCCACTTATCACCGATAACTACCCATGCCCATTTTGGTGACATTAGTCAACATGACCGAATCACCTAGAGCCATATTTTACACCATTGAGTGGCTAACCCTGCAATGGCACGCAGTCTGTGATCCATGTTCTCCTATCCTGAGGATATTGCGCACCACAGTAGATGCCCAAAGTGGTTGGTCTGTACAATTCTTTGCCTATAGGACACCATGTAGAGTATGTGCTGCTGCCTATAGCTCTATTCATTCATGAGTTTTGAGATGGGAAAACTCAGCATATTTTTCAGAGGTGGGGGGCTCCCCCACAGAGACACAGGGAGAGCATGCAACCTTCAAACAGGCATTGGTCAGAGGTCAGGATTGAACCTTGTACCTTGTGCATGGGAGGTGAAGACCTTAACCATTATGTCCATTGCTTTCTGGTCCTCAGCTCTAGAAGACCACTGTTAACATACTCTGCAGTACTCATCTGTCCTTGTACTAGAGCATATCCAGAAAGAGCTCCTCACATCTCCATCGCCATATCTTAACTTATGGTCTTTGTCAGAGAAAGCAAAAAGGGAACTTTATTCTTCAGGCAAAGTACAGAAATCTGTCACAAATAAAAAAACAGCAGGAAACTCATGCTAGCAAAAATACATACTACTAGACGCTACCAAATGCACCAACCATTACAAGATGAAACAAATGGAAATAATCTAAAAGCACTGTACACAGTAGCATCCATGAGATTAAAAAGATGTAGCAGATGACAGGCCTGTATATTCATTTGTGATGGAATTCAGCACTTATTCCTTCAGTTCTACCTCTCTATCTAGTGAAAGGAAAACACATGACTTGACTGTGTCTATTTATGCTCCTGCAATTCTTGTATTTTTGTTTGTTTAATCTCTTCTCACATATTCTTAGCTGCCATATCAGAGTCCTTTTAAATCCATACTCCTAATTAGTTCATTTCAATGTGTCCCCATAAATATGGATATTGCTGTACCAATCCATGTGTGGGTACACAGTTTACAGCTTAGCTTTTGTTTTGTCTGCAGTAATTTTATACCCTCAAAAAACTTGAAACTGTCTCAGAATGGTGACTGATTTATGCAGAAAACCCACAAGAGTGAACATGCTTCTACAGCCAAGACTGGACTAGACAGTCAAGAGAAGGTTAACACCTGACTCAACACATAGTCCTTCAAAACCCACACTACCAAAACCCACACATAGAAACACAAAGCACACACCCACAATTATGGAGGCTCTCAATAAAAATCTGCCCAAGCAACAGAGACCTCCCAAGCTGAAACGCAGACAACCATCACCCCCCAATACTACCCAAATGATACAGCCCACAAAATCAGTGTGCCACTCAACCTCAGCCCATAAGGCAAAACAGTGTACCCGACACACCAGTCATAGGTGACTCTATTGTCAGGCACACTGATGTCCCACTCACCAGGCTAAAAGGAGAACGTTACTGTCAACCACCTGTCGGGTGCCAGGATCCACCACATAACGCATGCACTCAGGTCACTCCACAACAAGTACAAATATGACTCTGTCATTGTCCATGTTGGTGTGAATGACCTGAGATATACCTCCCTGGACTACATGAAAAGAGACGTGGAGGAGCTCTTGGATCTTGTAGCCCATGCAGGTATGACCCTAGCCTTGAGTAGCATCCTGCCATCACCCAGAATGATGCCACAGTACAAGGACAAAATGACTGACTTCCAACAATTGGCTAAGCTTCTGGTGTCATTCTAAGGGGATCCAGTATCTGTCTGTCTGGGACGACATGGTCAACAGACCACGATGCTTTGCCAGAGATGGCCTGCACCTGTGAACCCTGGGATTCCGCTTACTGGTTAAGGCTCTTGCCACCCCTATAGTGCCTTTTTTAGGCAAGGTTCAAATGCTAAATTTACCACCGTAACAGGTACAAGCAAGCAAATTCTGAGGGTAATGTTACTCAATGCTAGATGTCTAAACCTCAAAATGCACTCACACAAGGCACTCCTTAAAATGGAGAACATTGACATCTGTGCAGTGACAGAGAAATTGTTCAAGGCTCCAGAGAGCACCCCTCCATTACCAGGCTATAATTCATACCACACCTTTCGGCCACTTAACCTGGACCGAAACACTAAAGGCAGAGGTGTGCCCATATTCATTAAGGATATCCACACCTCCAGGCTAGTTGCTCAACATAATGCATCCAAAATTATCCAACTGCAACTAACACTGGGCAAGACTGCAGTACAGGTTGTAGTTTATTACAGATCCCCCATCATGCCCCAGGATTCCCACTCTTCATTTCTTAAGATACTGGAATATATTAAGGTACAACCCAATACCTTAATTATGGGTGATTTCAACTACCCCACCATCAACTGGGAAAACTACTCATGTACCAACTCATTTGCTCAATGTTTTCTGGAATTCATAATTTCCAATGCCTTGGATCAGCTTGTCCACACCCCCACCAGGGACAGCAATATCCTGGACCTGGTCATTACCAATATGGGTAACCAATGTTCCACTCCAGAGGTCAACTCCTCGCTGGTCAGATCCAACCGCAAGCTAATCACCCTAGACATCCATATCCCACCCCACCCCCCATTAAGGAAACCACCGTCAAAAACTATGCCAGAGTCAACTTAAGACAGAAGTGGTTAACTTCACAGCACCCATGCAGATGGAAAATAGAGGTACAACTGTTGAATCTTACACAAATGCACTGTATAAGCACATACACGAGTGCGTGGATTGTGCCATCCCCAACAGAACCAAGACGCTATCCTCAAAAAATGGAAGCCAATCTGGTGGTCCCCTGCCATAAATAAACTCCACAACAGAAGGAAGAAGCTGTTGCAAAAAAGAGTAAAATCCTAAGATTGGAGGAACTCCCTGGTCAGCCTCAGCAAGAAGCTGAGATCCCTTATAAAATCCTCCAAAGCCAGTTATGAAAATAAAATTGCCACTGATTCTAAAGATAACCACAAAGCATTCTACAGCTATGTCAAGAATCTCAATGGGAACACTCAGATCTGCTCTGAGCTACAGCACAATGGCACTAAATATACAGAACCAACCGATATTGCCAACATCCTGGCAGATAGGTTCTGTGCTAACTTTACCCCCCTCTCACCAGCAAATTGGCAGCTCTTATTTCATGAGCTTTAATGTCTTTAGTCTCTTGCACCATGCATATCTGGAAAGCAGCCTGACCCATCATGTCATCTGGATGCAAAGATCAGAAAGTGCCTGGACTATGGCATCTGAACCCCCCCTCCATGGAGGAGGGCCCATAGTAGTATTAAGCATGATACCCATGTGGAGCTGCACACCAAAAGGCTTAGGAGCAGCATTGACCTTCTGTAGTACATCAACAGTTGCCAGCAGAGATGCTGTGCCACTTCCATACTCTGACCTGTCATGTGACCTGTTGGAATAGCTGCAGGTACTGACATTTGCATGCTGGGAGATGAAAGATTAGTGTACATATTAACCTACAAGGGGTACCTTCCGACCCTATGAGCAGTACTGCATTATGCACTTAATACCTCAATGATGACACAGATGTACTTTTCTGTTGGCCTTCTTGCCAGTGCTGGCAGAACAGGTGACACCTTCTGCAAACCAGAAAAGCATAAGACAAATTCAGCACAACCAAGCAATCATCCAAGTCAAGATCTCAAATAATTATATACACTTTACAGCCAATAAACAACATGCATTATGAAGACCCCCACCAACTCAAAATCTGTGTCACATCCCAAGGCCTTAGTGGAGCAACAGTGGAACTCAGTGAAATAAAGGTTCAAAGTAACACAATTAACATCAATGCAGTGCAATTCACTAGCACAACAGTGCCTGAATACATGGAAAAAAGCAAATTAGACTCTGTGATGCTCCTCTTACCCCACAATGCAGACAATGCCATACATAATGTATGCAGGAGTCACAAACTAACAAGCCAAACACTTACCATACTGCTGGATCCTTGTTTCATTCTCCATCTGTCTGGACATCCCACCCTCCTTTCCTCCTTCAAAATTGCTGAAATTGTCAAAGTTTTCCTTTGCTCCTCTGGAGGATCAGTATGGAACCTATCTGAAGCCTTGATGTTGTCTGCGTATTGCCCTGCAATTAATTCACACCAGGGTTCCCTTTACAGGGGTATTCCTGTTTATTGTTAGGGCAAACTTGATCTGTGGGGGTGCTGTTAGCTCAGTACATTGTGGGAAAGTAAACCCGAGCACTGGAGGAGCTCCAAAAAATGTTGCCAGCTTAGGTGCACCTTGAAGCAGACAACCAAACTTTTAAAATGGATGGAGAGAAATAACAAGAATCTTGCATTGTGGTAAGTACATAACTTTCATTTAAACCTTTGAGTTGTAATAATACAACAGGATATATGAATGGACTGGTTTTATATACAATTCCAGTATTCTGATAACAGGTTTTAAATGCACTGCAGTTAGCTTTAACTATGACATCTTGTTATCTGTAATGTTATGTAGGTAACACTGTTCTTAGAGTATCCTTCTGAAGATTATCAAAATTAGAACTTAATTTATTATGAGTTACAACCATGTGTTCTGTCTAATTTAACCAGGACTGAAAATCTGGATCTTGATAGCAAAATATACTGAATTTTCTATGTTCTTAATAGAGGTTATAAAATGGTATTTAAGGTATTAATGTAAAAGAAATGTGACCAAAACCTGACGTCAAAGATACTGAAATCCTCCATCCAGGATATAATATTTTTTGAGCAGAACTGTACATCCAAAAAATCAGGTGGGATAGCTAGTATATACTCAAAACACCTGAACATATCTCTTTATTAGGAAAAGTATTCCTCATTCAGTAATACAGAGGTTTGTATTGTCTTACTCAAGCTAAACTCCTGTAAGACCATATGTTACCATAGCCTTATATATTCCCCTGGCAATAACATCAGCACAGCAGATGACATACTGTCCTGGGCATCTAACAATATACCCCAAGAAACCATCATCCTTTGGGACCTTAGAATAGACTGGGCCCAAACTGTATCTGATACCCCCATTACCAGTATTAACCTGTATGGTTTCTCTCAGCTCATCAATACACTAGCAAGGCATAACAAGCCCTACTCCAGACTGGATTCTCTCAGCTAAACCCAATAATATCTAATGCTGTAGCACACTATCTGGCAACCTAAGTGACCACTTGCCCAGTTTTGCGAACTGATTTGCATGCAAGCTATTAAGACATCATGCAAACAAGAATGTGTGTAACCTATCGAGTTTTAATGTAGACAGTTTAATCTCCACTACCAAGCAATACAATTGGAATATGTTGAAAAAATCTTTCTTTAGCTGAAACTGCCCTTGAATTTAATAAAACCTTTGCCAATATACTGAATGAACATGCTCCTATCAGGAGAATAAGAGTTAAACTAAATCTGGCAACATGGCTATCTAAAAACAGTAGGCAACTAACTTACAGTAGTCACACCAAAAGAATCCTAAAAATTCTGGTCATCAGTCCAAAATCTAATAAACCCAGGCCAAAGTCAAAAACCTACTCCATCCCCAGAAGACACATCATCAACAGTCACTAATAAATTAAACAAATACTTCCTTCAAGCTGTAGCCTCATTTATCAAAGACAGCTCCACCATCAAACCAACCCCCTACCACAAAAACCCCATGGAAGTTCACTTCTTATTAAAACCTGTCCCTACATCCACGATAAGAAAATATCTCTTAAAACTAAAACTTACAAGCTCTGCTGCAGACAACCTTTTCCTGAAGTCCTAAAAAATACAGCTGAAGTTCTGTCATATCCAAAATCTATACTAATAAACAGATACATTCTGGAATCTCATATCCCCGCCATTTGAAAGAAAGGCATACATACTTCATCTTCATATAGAAGGACTGTCTGCTAACTACAACAACTTCAGACCAATAGCCATCCTGTCACCATTCTTTGAAATCTTAGAAACATCTAGCTATTCCCAGTTACTTCAGTACCTTACTACAAACAATCTTCTCTCCCCCACACAACATGGTTTTCATCCCAGCTATAGCACCACTACTGCCTTATATCACTTTGCTGAAACCGTTAATAAAAACAGAAATATCGGAAACCTACTATCATCCTTATCCCTAGACCTGTCCAAAGCATTTGTCACCATCTCTCACCATAAACTATTACTAAAACTCTGCTCCTTGGGTCTTCCCCCTCCTCCCTGTCATGATTTAATAGGTACCTGACAGATTCCAAGCAGTCAAATGGCAGCAAGAATCCTCTTCATTTCTACCCATGACTGTATCAGTGCCAAAATGTTCCATACTTGGACCCCTCCTGTTTAACATATTTATAAATGATCTGCACTCTGCTTCCAAGCAAGCCATTCTTGTACAATTTGCTGATGACTCCATACTCAACTGCACAGCCTCTAACCTACAAAAGCTTCAAGAAATTACTCAAGAATCCTTTACATCCATAGAATCCTGGCTAGACAACTCACAGCTCCTACTTAACCTTCAAAAAATGAAGTTACTAGTTTTCATCCCAAAAGCATTCTCCCAAAGCAAAACTCTTGTCAAAATCACTTCATAAATAACACCCTGATTGAACAGGTCCCTAGCACCAAACTCTTAGGAGTCACAATTGATGACAACATGAAATTTGACCTACAGTTCTAAACTGTCATTAAAAAACATCAAAAGTTTGATCTCTTGTATAGAACAAAACCCTACCTAACAGACAGAACTACAGAAACCATGGCTAAAGCCTAACTCCTACCTACCCTACTGTATGCCTCCCCAGTCTTTACTAACCTACAAATGACCACACAAAAAAGCCAGAAAAATGCTACAATAAAATAGCTCACTTTGCTGCAAATTGCCCCTTTAGAACTCATCACTGTTCTGCCCTCCAGCATTTTAAATTGGACTGAACTCCCACATCACCACCACTACAGTCAGCTACTACTATCTCATACCCTAATATACTACCCTGATAAGTATCCAGCACTAAAAGGCATGCTTCAACTGTACCACCCTACTAAAGCTCTTCACTGTAAAGACAAACTCCTCTTCTCTATCATTAAAGCCCAAAGTGCATCGGGAGCATCTTTATACTCAAAAGCTCTGTACCTAAGCATTGAGATGCACTCAGGCTTCCTGAAAACTGACAGGCTTTCAAAACACATCTAAGAAAAAAACTGTCAACATCCTGGCTTGTAGCTGTACATCTCCAGGATAAGTATAACATCTCTGCTGTCTTCCTTCTCTTCTATTATACCTCTGCTCTTCTCTATTCTGTTATCAACTGTCACTCTGTCTTCACCCTCCCCACCTTCTACCTATGCCTCTCTTAACTCTTTACCACCCATTTCCTTTATATCTCATAATTAAGTCAACATTTTGCTTTCCACTCTTTATAAATAACTCAATACTCTGCATTGTGACATCTGGGTCTGTTTCAAAGTACTGGATTGCCAAATTGTCAAACCCTATATAGTCGAAACAATATCATTGACAATTCAGTCCATCGAACCATTTTGACTTACGTTATAGCACAGTGGGAATCAGGGAATTTGTCTTTTTCCCCTCACTGTAGTGTATTCTCAGAGTTGGTATATATAATTAGTAGGGGGTATGGGAGTGCAGGGAGCTTGCCCCACTGCTAAAGCGTTGTTTATTTTGTTTGTGGGTGTTGTTTGGGTTCATGTCTTTTGTTGAAGGACTGAATTGTCAACCATATTGCCTCACCCATATTGGTTTTGACAGTTTGATCATTTGTTACTTTGAAATAGATCTGTGACATCTATCATACTGCCCAGATGTTCATCATATTGATCACTGCTGCAGTAGCCCTGGCTATTATCTTTTGTTATATTCACCATAACAAATCTATTCTAGGCAGGGTCAAGGCCCTCTATACCAAGGCTTTGGCTTCATCTATAGCTTTTTGGAAAGGGGTGGATTCCAAAATATTCCAGAAGCTGCTACTTGGTCCTCTGCATGTACTTTAAAAAAGCACTATAATCAGGCTTTGCTACGGCCATTTTACAGGGGTTCCTGGACCCTTCTTCTTCCATGTCCTAAATGTAGTTAGCTATGATAATCTATCCATATAGCTAAGGCTACTGCAGCAGTGATCAATATTAGTACAGTTGTATAAGTTGAGCTTACCATATCAGTTGATTTTCGAATGATCATTGCTGCAGTAGCTACTTTCTCCCTCCACCCCATCTTGTTTTTTTGTGAGTTCTTTTATGCCAGGTTGTGTGGACATTTATGTTTTGTTGTTCATAGCATAGTCCCTTCAGGGCTCAGCCTCCCTCTTTCTGCTGGCAGGAAAGCTCTGATGGGTTTTTCACCCAAACTTGTCTTTTAGTCAGGTCCCCTTGAGCTGCTTCACAGTTTGGGCTCATGGAAGGTGCCCTGAAGCTTTGGAAGCTGGCCTGCTATTATATCCAAGGTAGAATATAACCAGGAAAAAACTGTGAAAAAAAATTCTGCAAAGATAAGCAGTCATCTAAATATGGAAAAATGTGGATATCCTGTAGCCTGTAATGAGTTATAACTGGAGCCAGACACACTGTGAACACTCTTGGTGAGATGGAAAGTCCAAAGGTTAAGGTACAGAACTGATAATGTGATCCAAACATACAAAACCTTAAGAAACAGCTGAAGTCTGGAAGAATATGGATGTGCTGATAAACATCTTATAATTCTAGTGTTACTAGGATACTTGAAAGAGGAGGAAGATAAACATCTTATAATTCTAGTGTTACTAGGATACTTGAAAGAGGAGGAAGATAAACATCTTATAATTCTAGTGTTACTAGGATACTTGAAAGAGGAGGAAGATAAACATCTTATAATTCTAGTGTTACTAGGATACTTGAAAGAGGAGGAAGATAAACATCTTATAATTCTAGTGTTACTAGGATACTTGAAAGAGGAGGAAGATAAACATCTTATAATTCTAGTGTTACTAGGATACTTGAAAGAGGAGGAAGATAAACATCTTACAATTCTAGTGTTACTAGGATACTTGAAAGAGGAGGAAGATAAACATCTTATAATTCTAGTGTTACTAGGATACTTGAAAGAGGAAGAAAAGGTAACAGGTTGTGAAGTGACATCATTTTAAATTAGGGCACTATCACAAACAGGTTTAGGAAAAAAAGAACCAGCATTTTCTTTCTTTGGTACTAGGAGCATCCTTAAATTAAAAATATTTCTGCTTGGGAAGGAGGAACCGGTTGTATCAGTCCTTGGGACAGCATGTAATAAAGAACAGGTGGAAGCAAAAGATGCTGATCTGGAGGATGAGGAATGACCTCCTGGAAAGCAGGCATTTCCTCCCACTGCAATCTGTATCTTGATGGATGATATTCAGAACCCATTTGTTTGAAGCAATCTGTTGACAAAGAAAAAAAAAGGAGATCAAGACTTTCTAGAAGAAAAAGAGTCCTGGGTGGGAATGGGTCACAAGGTCTCTTGAACAGTCAGTTAGATATAGTTGACTGTCCTTGGTTTTGCAAGGTTAGAAACCTTTTTTTGGAACCCTCTTGCCATTCCTTCTTAAACCTCTGTTTGCCTGAATTCTGTTGAGACTGTTTATTCTCTGCCAAAAATGGAGGAGGAGAAAGAAAATCTCTTGACCCATTCAGAAGAGGAAAGCTGAAGAAACTTAGAGATTCTCTGGATCAGCTTGCCTGTTTCATCTCACTTTTTGATCACCTCCGCAGCATTGGTTCATAGGCTTATACTAGGCTAATGACCACCATGGTCTTCACAAACCCAACCATGAAACCCAACCCAGTGTTGTCCCAGGGTTTCTTGGATGCCTATGTGGTGGGGTATGTTGGTAAGGAGGTAGCTAAGGGTTATGTGTGTGGGGGGGTATGTTAGTTGGGGAATAATTTATTTACTGTTGACCTCTGTCCATCAGAAGCTTGGGGGTCAGATGGGGGTGAATTTGTGATTCCCCATCTAATAACCAAGGTTTTTTGAACAGGGTCGAGGATGAACTCTGTTTCAAGTAGGTGGGGAGCTTATTCCATAGTGCAGAGATCCTTTGAGACACATATCGGTCTCTCCAGTAGGTTCTATTTATATTGCAGACAAAGTTCAGGCCCTTGTATCTAGTGTTTCTGATGTTGTTTCTCTTGCAGATGTGCAAGAAATCCAGCAGAATGGGATTCGAGGACACATTATATACTGGGTATTGATCGCCTCTCAGTAACCAGTAGGAGACTGAGTACAGAGATAGGACCCTAAGGCGATCTGTGTAAGACAGAATATTCATACCCTGGATTCTCCCAGTGAGGAACCTTTGAGGGCATTCCAAGTGTTGCAAATGTCTGGCTAGATACATGCCAAAAGGGGCATTGTAGTCAATGATGGGTCTGATAAGGGCAGAGTAGAGTGATAATATTACTTTTATGAACCTGGATGCCATAATCTTACGTATGAATTGGGTGACATAGAATGATTTTCTTACTATCTTGGCTATGTGTTGGTCAAACACCAGATTACTGTCTACATATGTTCTCAGATTCCAAACTAACAGTTTAGCTCTTAGCTTGTGAGGATGCTATTCCAAAGTACCATAATGCATTTCTTTGCATCGGGTTTTAATCTTTGGCTTTTACACAAGTCATTTGTTTGTTAGGCCTTCTTGCAGAATATTGGTGTCTTGGGGGGAATCTATGATAGCTCCCAGTTTACAGTTATAAAACTTCTTGGTTAGGTCAAGGTAGGTGGTATGCACCATTTTCCCATTATTCATAGCCATGGTGACCCTCTCTAAGACGTTTACCAGGTTAAGTACACAAGATCTTCCCTTAACAAAGCCAAACTGGGATGGGTCCAATGTCTATAGGTTGCCAATGTCCTTGTTGAGCAGAGGGGCCAAACACTAAATCTCTATCCAAGGGAGAAAATCTCATTTTAACATAATTTGGTAAGTTCTAAGAATGCAGCCATGCAAATCTTAAAACAGTACTAGTGGCCATAGTAACAACAGAGTCATACAACACACTGCAAACAATGATTAGTGACCTGTGCAGAAACAGATTTTTCCTCATAAGAAGAAATTGTTGATAAAACATTCCTCATACGTTTCACAGTTTGTCAGAACAAATCTTGATCTGGAACTAGAGAAGGAATCAAGCTTATAGTGCTTTGCAAACGTATGTACAGAGGACCAAGTAGCAGCTCTTCACCCTTCCCACCTTCTACCTAATGCTCGTTTAACGCTTTTACTACTTATTCCATTTATATTTCATAATTAAATCAACTTTTTGCTTCCTACTCTGTGTAAATAACTAGTGACTCTGTAGTGTGACATCTGTCCTACTGCATAGTTATTTAACTATATCTGTATAGAGTATAATCAGTATTAGAAGTCTTACTGCTTTATATATAGTTACTATCCTACGTATTTTGACATGGTAAAATTTATTTTAATTGTATTCTGCCTGACTCTGTTGATACTGTATAACGTAAAAGATTTTGCTTGCAGTGCATGTACTGGAACTTTTCGCCCTGGTTACTGGGAAAAGAGGCCCAGCCGAATTTCCCCAGTCAACAAATGTAAAATAAAGAAGTAAATAATGGGCCCATAAGCATGTATATATGACATGTTTTTCTTTTCATGGATCCGTGAGGTGTTTTTACAAATTTAGGGAATAGTTCAGTGCTGCAGTCCGAGGTCTTTGACTCTTTATCCACAGTCTTTCTTGTTCAGATTGACACCTTCACATCTTACTGACTTGTTCCTGTGTACATCATGTCCTCACTGTCTGTTTTGGTCATTGGCAAGAAAAGACCCAGCTCTTTTAGTTTTTGGATCTATGTTTTCCTATCCCATCGGCCTTTGTGTGGCTTTTTTTTATAAACTCCTTCTAGAAACCTAACATCTTTCTTCTTTTATGTCTTCCAGAACTGCACACTCCAGTGATGTCCTGATAAGGACTCATTACAATAGGAGTATTACCTCCTTGTCTCATTAAAAACTCTTTCTGGCCATGAACCTGTGTTGGTTGTTGTCCTAGATATTGTTGTTTTTACAAAACAACTATTTTCTCAGGATGTTCTTCCTGACTTTTCCTTACCTCCTCCTATGTAACAGGATTTTTTCTGTTTCCCTGTATAACTAATGTATACTTAACTATACTTAATTGTGCACTGACTCCTGAGGGAGAGCAAATAAGCCACGCTAGATGTGTGATACCTTAAAAACTCTAGCTTGGCTGGGTTTTCTTGTAGTATTTACTGAATGGCTTGTCTGTGTAACATTTTTTACCCTTTGGTTTGGAAGCTAGTTGAGATATTTTGCAGGCACCTTAATCTTTATGGGCATCAGCTGGTTTTAAATATCCTGTGTTTCTGAAGTATAGCCGAACTATCCATTTATGCTATGCTGATGTGGTTAATAAAAAGGCCAAAACATGCATGTCGACAATTACTGAGGTTTGGCTTTATTAGCCTGAATACAACCATAAAGACTTAAAAAGTAAAAAAGTAATGGACATTCAGAAGTCAAGTAGCTGAAACACTTGTTCTTAAGGGGTCATTTGCGCAAATCGCATGGGCCTCCATTACAAGAGGTTTAAGGTATCGCACAGTAAAAAACCAAGCCTGGGTGCATTTTTCTTGCAGTTTTTACTGAAGGGTTTGTCAATGTGACCTTTTAACCTCTAGTTTGCTGGTTTGTTATGTACACACACACACACATATATATATATATATATATATATATATATATATATATATATATATAAATATATATATATACATATACACTTTGAAGCTCAAACTTTCAAAATGTCGAACTTCATATGGTTGAGACCATAACATCAAAGTTTTGAAAGTTCAAAACTTCAATAAAAAAAATTGTTTACATTTATGCAGGAGGGGGGCAAGCCCCCTGTACCCCCCACAAGGGGGTTTGTGCTCCCCACACCCCCTGCTAATTAAATATACCAACTCTGAGATCGCATTACAGTGAAGAGAATAGTAAATTTCCCATTCCTCGCTGTATGTCGATCTCCATTTAAATCGCTCGAAGTTTCAAAGCTTTGATCTAATGGTCTTGACCATATGAAGTTCGAAGTTTTGAAACTTCAAGCTTCCAAAGTAGACCCATATATATGAGTTCCATTTATTTGGTTGACGATTGCTTTGGTTGACAGGTGGAAATCCAGTGTTCCTTGCTTGAAAGGCAGATTTTCTGAACCAACATTTTGTCGGGTGTGCATTTCATTGGAACAGGTAAGTGGGATCTGTAGTAGGTGGGTGTGTGTGTGTGTTTGCAAACATATGTGGGTTAGGATTAAAGTTAGGTTTAGGTAAGGGAATAGATTAAGTGTGTGTGAGTGTTTAAGGTTAAATGATAGATTTAGTGTATGTTTGTGTCTGTGTGCATGTGTGAGTCTGTATGTGCATAGTGAGTATCTGAGCTGTCTTAAGCGAAGTTGTTTTTTTTTTTAAATTTAAGATGCAGGCAGGTTAGGATTAGTGGTAGGATTAGGGTTAGCATATTACTAAGGTGGTGCAGGGGGATAGCAATAAAGACACATTATTAACGAATCCAAGCATAGACCACTCTGTGACAAATATTTATAAATATAACTGGTATAATAAAATTTTAAATTAATTATGGATGGCAGTGCAGAGGGTTAGGCTCTGTGCTATTAACAACTTGCTTCCTGTAATCCGGGGTACAGGGTTTGATTTCTTCTACTTTCATTTGTCTACTGTGTGACTTTGAGCAAGTCACCTAACCAGTCAATGATCCCAGGTCACCCATGAAAAGGCACACTTGTGCCTGGTGGGCTTAGCTGGTTAACAACTGCACAAAAAGTAAAAAAAAATACATTATCTAAAACCTTATAATATATTTCTAAGACCAAGTATGATAATATTATCAAAAAGTTTAAATAAATAATCTTTGACTGGACAAAGTTATTGTTTGCATTTTGAGATAGAGTGAATTTAATTAAAATAAAATTGTTACAAAAGTAGTATAAATAATTCAAATACGTTGTAGAATCCACACAAAGAACTGAAAAATAACATGTTAAACTTGTCCTTGATGACCAAACAGATCCATAAATACTTTCACTTGTCATATTAGAACATGAGGTAATGGAGTATTAGGTTTCCCTGTTACTGAATCTTATAAGTCCGCTAATAGTTAATAAGTCAGTAGTTTCCACATGCTCTGCAAAGTAGATGAATATATGAAGCTATTCATTATGATAAAAATTTAAATTTTTATAACAATCTTTAAATATTATGGGTATGATAAAAATTTAAGTTTTTATAACAATCCTTAAATATTATGGGTGGGAAAATGCTGTTGATTTTAAATATTTTCTCTTTGTTTTTTATTCTCATTCCTAAAAACTCAGAAATATAAATGTTATATTGAAAGTCCTTAACATAATAAACACAAAGTATCCATTATCAGAAAAAATGGAGTTTGACTACACCACCAATATCTTTTACACCAGGTCATAATGAATGATCTAAGGTAATGAAACTGGTGAATTTGAGACTAAGTTATTCATCTTAGTGGTTTAGTTCTTTAAATTGAACCTATATTTTACTAGTAGATGTTACTGTGCATAAACATGTAGAAATTTCAGATGTCTGGTTACTCATCCAAAGATTAAGGGTCAGAAAACAATTTTGTGTGATTTACCTGGTCCATACAAGGATAACAGATCCTTATGGCCAGGGTGCATACTTCTTTGACTATAAACAAAAATGAGAAATACCTAATACACCTCCCATTTTTTTATATATATCTAACCACTGTTGTTTATGAAAATGAATTTAAGACTATTAGAATGAAATCAAAACAGACATTGGTTAGTTATAAATGTCAGTTAAGTTTGTCCTCATAATTAGAGAAATACATTTGGCATTACTCTGTAATTATATGAATGTCTTAATAAATTGGTCTATATCACATATAAACATCATAAAACTATAGTTTTTATATTTTATGTTTCTTTCTTATTTGCCACTTAAAATAAATGACACACCTTGTATATAGTGTTGATAGGTTAGACATAGCTATGTGTTATATATGTTAAAATTTCTTAACACATTTGTTTTAGTAGTTAGTTGTCATTTCATACATTTTTTACATTTTGAATATTTTGCTCAAAATGCCGAAATGTTAAATGTCTTGTTTGCTTTTCTTTCATTTGAAAGTCTAATAACATTTAAGATATTCAAAATCATCGCAGACAGCACAGCAGCTGCATTGAAAAAGCAGGGCAGACAGATAATGCAACTAGTGTATAAAAAAACTCTCCCATCAGTGGCATGTTATTTCTTGCTTGGTGAGATGTGATAGCTTGCAGAAGTATGGAGAAGCCTTAGACAAACTGCATTCTCAAACAAATTATTTTACTTGCTATATACCCATGGTATCATTATGTCTAGGTTGCACTGCAACAGGAGTTTCAATATTATGTTGAACAGCTGGTGAGGGGCACATAACTGTGGCATCACTCGAACTGTGGGCACTTTATGAGTGATGGTGTGCATTTGTCTGGGAGGGGAACCAGGATCTAAAAGTGATAGGAGAGGAAGGAGAAGTAGAAATGATGGCTTTTAGTTTTTCATCAGCACCAAATACTTAAATTAGTCAAGGTAGAGGCACAAATTTTTTTTAAGGGAATTCTATTTCTTCTTATCAGCAGCATATCTGATGATATACACATTGCTCTAGAGAGAGGTATCAGGAGAATGATACTAAATGGGAAGAGAGAGACAGAAAGTATCAACATGAATTAGCCAAAATTGGCTAGACATATGAAAAATGAAGGGTAGTATCTGTTATAAACAATTGTTTTGATATTATGGTAGCAGCAGAAATGTTGTGTACAGATAAACATGACTGTGAAGGAAAACTAGACAGTAAACACAGTATGTCATAAAAATGAGGATAGTCTCATAAATAGAATATTTCAGAGAACATAGACTATAAGAACAGAGGACACCATCTGAAGAAATAAACTGAAATACTTAAGGAATACAGAGGAAGCAAGTTTGTTTTTCCAAATAAAAGATAGTAGATGACTAGAATGATTCCAAATAAAATATAGTAAATGACTGGAATGATTTTCTTAAGGAGGTGGTAACATCAAAAAGCAGTGAAAGAATTCAACAATATGTGAGATAGGCATAAGGGACTTCATATGCTGTGTGTTTTTGTATGTGCGTGTGTGTGTGTCTGTGTGTGTGTGTGTGTGTGTGTGTGTGTGTGTGTGTGTGTGTGTGTGTGTGTGTGTATGTGTGTGTAAGTAGATGCTACTGGCTAAATAGGTTCAGCAGTTTATCCAGATTATGCAGAAGATAGAGAAATGGGCAGTCTAGCTGGATCTAGAGACTATCTGCTGTCACCTTTTTTATTTCTATGACACAGTATTTGTATGAGGCTCTGAGTTGCTACATTTGTTATTATATGACCTTATTGTTGTGCTGATGACTGTGCTAGCTGATGAAGATTCTCATGCTCTGACCTGCAGTTGTATCACATTAGTAATGGTGTGTAGGGATCTTTTACAAATATCGCTGACAACAATGTGTTGCTGAGCCCATTGATTCTGCTGATTGATTCAAATGTATAATCGGTTTGATTGTATTTTAAAATAAGAATGAATTCTGCCTTTTACTTCACATGTATAAGGAATTAGGTTATGTTTTAAATGAAAAATGGTTAAAAAGTCAAAGCATTACCTAATCTACCTTGACCAATTACTTTATTTTGCATTGCAGCATTACAGGGTAGTCCATTACATTTTAAGTACCCTTGCATAGAGTTTATTTTGAGGACTTTTATTTTAATGCAGCTAATACCTTTTCATTTCTCTCAGTGCACAATGATTAATGCAAAGTCTACCTCCAGAAGGCATGCGCTATTTCAATCTTATTCACGCAAACAAGATGAAAATCACAACACATCGTAACTGTTTTTTTTAACAGAAATTGAGGTTTAACAGTTACAGTACCACTTTTTAAGTTGAAAAACAGATATTCCATGGAAAAACAGGTTATGTTTTAAATGTGTGGTCTTCATACCTCTCAATCTCTCAGTGCAAGAAATCTGAAGAAAGCCATAAAGAATGGGGAACAAAGGCTCAGAAATAGGGACAGAGTTTAAATAATGCTGCTATAAACTTACAAAGTTGCTAGAATAACATGTTTTATATTATATATTTTCTGAAGGATATAAAGACTGAAACTCAAATGTCTGTCATTATTTAGTAACTTCAATCTTCAACAATTTGCCAGAAAACCACAATTTTTATTGAGGTACTGACCAAAAATATGAGGCAAAAATCTGGACATTCTGTGAAAATCTGTACAGTTGAGAGGTATGGGCTGGTCTTTTAGCCTAAATTTAATTACAGTACTTTATGGAGTTGAGATTCGGTCATTTTATCCTGAAGTCTGAAAGTTTGGAATAAACTTCACTACCAGGGAAAACAACAAATACTTGTTATGTGCCTTGTTCAGCTTATCTTTGATTAGTGGCAAGTGTTCTGTTTTAGAAAATACATTTTAATGTTATTTTACCTGGACAATTGAGTAGCTGCTAGATGGAGAATTAATGTAAGAAACAGAAACAAGCCTTGGGGAGTTAAGATGGTGGCTGAGTAGCTGTTAGATGGAGAATTAATGTAAGAAACAGAAACAAGCCTTGGGGAGTTAAAATGGTGGCTGAGTAACTGTTAGATGGAGAATTAATGTAAGAAACAGAAACAAGCCTTGGGGAGTTAAGATGGTGGCTGAGTAGCTGCTAGATGGAGAATTAATGTAAGAAACAGAAACAAGCCTTAGGTAGTTAAGATGGTGGCTGAGTAGCTGCTAGATGGAGAATTAATGTATGAAACAGAAACAAGCCTTGGGGAGTTAAGATGGTGGCTGAGTAGCTGTTAGATGGAGAATTAATGTAAGAAACAGAAACAAGCCTTGGGGAGTTAAGATGATGGCTGAGTAGCTGCTAGATGGATAATTAATGAAAGAAACAGAAACAAGCCTTGGGGAGTTAAGATGGTGGTGGAGTAGCTGTTAGATGGAGAATTAATGTAAGAAACAGAAACAAGCCTTGGAAAGTTAAGATGGTGGCTGGGTAGCTGCTAGATGGAGAATTAATGTAAGAAACACAAACAAGCCTTGGGGAGTTAAGATGGTGGCTGAGTAGCTGTTAGATGGAGAATTAATGTAAGAAACAGAAACAAGCCTTGGGGAGTTAAGATGGTGGCTGAGTAGCTGCTGGATAGAGAATTAATGTAAGAAACAGAAACAAGCCTTGGGGAGTTAAGATGGTGGCTGAGTAGCTGCTAGATGGAGAATTAATGTAAGAAACAGAAACAAGCCTTGGGGAGTTAAGATGGTGGCTGAGTAGCTGCTAGATGGAGAATTAATGTAAGAAACAGAAACAAGCCTTGGGGAGTTAAGATGGTGGCTGAGTAGCTGCTAGATGGAGAATTAATGTAAGAAACAGAAACAAGCTTTGGGGAGTTAAGATGGTGGCTGAGTAGCTGTTAGATGGAGAATTAATGTAAGAAACAGAAACAAGCCTTGGGGAGTTAAGATGGTGGCTGAGTAGCTGCTAGATGGAGAATTAATGTAAGAAACAGAAACAAGCTTTGGGGAGTTAAGATGGTGGCTGAGTAGCTGCTAGATGGAGAATTAATGTAAGAAACAGAAACAAGCCTTGGGGAGTTAAGATGGTGGCTGAGTAGCTGTTAGATGGAGAATTAATGTAAGAAATAGAAACAAATATTGCGGGGGGGGGAGTAAGATGGTGGTCGTCCTGTGAACACCGTGTCAGCATGTCTCCGATGAAAATGGCAGGGACACAACAATTAAATCAATGCAGATATGATCAGCTAAGCTCCAAAATGACTTTAAAGGTTAGTTAAACCACTCGCTAACCAGAAGGCTTCAAAAATCTGGAAAAGAAAAACAACAACAACAAATAGATAACCATGTAGAGACTTACCTCTGAGGTGCGGTTGACCTCCTAGATGAAACTCCACTGCAACGGTCTGCAAAATCGAGGAGCCATACATTACCAAGGGGACTATCAGGATGGCAAATGAAATTGCTACCATGAACCTACAAATATCCAAATATCTAAATTCTCAGCTGCATCCACTGCAGAAATGGAAATTATTTCCAAATGATCGAGAACTACCAGATAACTGAAACAAAAGGGCATAACTAAACAAAAAGAGGAACATTTCTTAGACTTGAAAGACTTCAAAATGGTGTTATAACCATTACAATCAGTGATTCAACAACTATCAGACCAACTTCAACTTGTTGGTAACACAATGAACCGTATACTGGACTGATTAGAAAAAAACTCAAGTGAAAACATTAGAAAATGAAATAAAAATCAATCCGATATTAGAAAGATCACAATCTAATACTTAAACCATTCAGGAGCTGCAACAAATGTCCTAAACTTAAATGCAAGAAGAAGAAGAAACGTCATTTTGGTACGAGGAATACCTGAAAAATATGATCAGTCAAAACTAACCGAAGTTTTACACCAAATTATTGGCTGCATTCTAGAAAATGAGGCCAAATCCAACCAGATCATTATTGAGAGAGCACATCATGCACTAAGAATGCCATGATCACAAGATAAACCAAGACAGGTATACTTGAGAGTCTTAAATTAAACAAGATGCCCTTAAAATCTTATCAGCTGCCAAACTGAAAAAAGTACTAACATAGAACAGGAATAACATTAATTTTGCCCAGGATTTACCATACCAAATCAAATAGGATCGACAGAGACTGTCACCATTTTGTGAAGTTTTGGCTGAGATGGGGATCAAGTTTCAGATGAGATACTCTTCTACTTAGGTATTCCAGGAGAAGGGAAATAAATACTCTGTGAAGTCACTTAAAGATACAAAACAAGCCTTCATAAATGCTTTCAACAAAATAACTGAATGAAGTTTGACTGTTTAACTATTCTAAGAAGACCACTAACCAAATACTAATGGACATACTGGTAATGGTGGAAACCAAACTGTGTTAGCCAAAGAACTGTAAGTTTAGGAAAAATAATATATGTAATGTGTTTTGTATTTCAGTGTTATCTGCACTGGTTTTACACTCTTAATGAGTGTATAGTTGCCAGGGTTCTGTCTATATATGACAGTGCTTTTTCAGTGCACTTCCATTTTTCATAGGGGGTCCCCGTGAAAGTACTCTCTTGAATCAGTGCTGTTCTTTCTATGTGAAAGCTAGCATTACATTGGTCTTGAATGAAGTCTGCCTGTTAATAGCATCATTTGATATCTGCATACTGAATATCAGTGGAACCAAATTACTGTAAGTTTGGGATAAAATAATATATGTAATGTGTTATGTGCTTTGATATTATCTATGCTGGTTTTACACTTTAATTGACTGTGTTAGTCACCAGGGCTCTGTTTATATATAACAGTGTTTCTGCAGTGCACACTCTTCTATTATTTATGGGAGGGGTCCCTGTGAGAGGTCTGTTATCAACACTATCTGATGACCACATACTGAATATCAGTGGCATATTGTAAATGCTGACTTCCAAGATTTGCAAACTAAACAATTGTACCTTTGTGACACGTCAGAAGTATAACTGCATATGTGCTTTGTATTGGAGTTTTGTCTGTGCTGACATAATCATTATTAATGGTCGGAAGGTCTCTTGGGCCCTATATATACTCATCAGAGTTTATGCAATATACTTCCTGCCATCTTACCATATTGTAGTCCCTACACAGTATTCTTATATCTGTGAGATATTTTCTATGACAATGAAAGCATTAAAGCTGGTCCTTGCTTTCGTATTACATATGTCTTTATCATTTATAACATACTGTTACTGATTTTATCATTCAGATAAAGAAAAAGAAACCAACAGATTAAATGTTGTCCGTTCTACTAAAAATGATCTGTGTATTTGTTTATAGTCAACCTGTTCGAATTAAATACTTGTTCAACAAGTATCCTGCTGCTTTTTCCATATACTACAAGTTAACACTTCCTAAGGGGGCTGCGTGACTTCTTTTCACAAAGCTTTTAGGGTAGTCATGATATTTTCCATCTTAAATGTCTTTTTTATATTGAATTTCAGGTTAAATATGTTGGAAAATGAAGACCACATATGGATGCAAGAATATAATGTTATTTACTTATATGGTTCTTTAGACACTGTTAGCGTAATCTCTTCCTAGTTCTTTTGGAGTATGGTTAGGAACAGGTTGGTAGTAGGAAGAGCAGAATGCAATGTGTAATTTTTTCTTATATTTAAATTTATGTGATAAAAATGGTTCTTATGGTATCTTAAAGTATTATTTCACCATCCATTGATACAATTTTAACGGGAGTGGTAATGTGGACAATTGATTCATGGAATGTGAAAAGTATACAAATGAAACAGAAAATAAGCTTATTTTTTCACTTAGCATTTAAATTAAAGGCTGAAATAATTTTTATTTAAGAGACTCACATGATGTTAGGTCAATGGACTCAAAAGCTGGATAAAAAAGTGGCTAGGGACTATAGAATCAGGCACTAAATCAAATAGCCCTGGAGTTGCAATTATTCTCAAAAAATCTTTGAAGGATAATATATTACAGTATAACTCAGATGATGAAGGGCGATTGTGTTACCTAGTCTTAAAGAAGTCATTTCTTGATAAATCTGTACTATTACTGAATGTATATACACCCTGTACTAAGCAAAATGAGTTTATAATGTCAATTTATAACATTCAAAGCCAACTCCCTATTAGTATATTTTAGGGAGAGACTGGAATGCAGTTGCATGATCCTACATCTGATAGGACTAGTAGAAGTAAATCATATAATACACATGCTTCAACAGCAACTTCTGACTTAAAAATAGATTTTAACTTATTTGACCCCTTTAACTTTCGGAAGAGAAACGAAGTATGAGATAAATGTATTTTCTACTCAGATTGCTATAATATTTGGGCAAGGTTAGACTTTTCTTAATCTCAGAAATATTTTTGAGATCTAACATAAACTTTTATATCGAACCATATGTTTTTTTTTCAGACCATTCTAGAATTACACTTACGGTTAATTGGTCCAGTGCAACAAATACCAATGAGAAAGTTTATAATGGGACTCTTAACCACACATTACTCCAGAATGATGATATTGTTTAGGAAATTTATGAGATACTTGATGAGCTTACAAACATCCCTCCTAGTTCTCATACTCCTTTTGATATACAATGGGCTGCTGCTAATGCCCAAATTAGGGGCATACGTATCAATAAAGCAAGTTATTATAAAAAAATCTAAAGATCAAAGGAAGTAACAGTGAAGGGAAAATCAACGATCTTGAAGAGGAGCGTTTTAGAAATTATAGCTCTACTATAAAAAATGATCTTCTGAAGGAACTTTACCTACTTTATACAAAGCAAGTATCATTCAATGAAATGAACATGGTGGATAGATATTCTGAATGGACACAAATTCCATCGAAAATATTAGCAGTAATGATTAATATTAACAAAGCATCTCTATTAACAGCTAAAATCATTTATCAAAATAAGTCTTACAATTCAAATACTCATATTATTCAGATTTTTGAACAAATCTATTCTCAAACGTATTGAGAGCAAAACTTATCATGCACGTCTCAAGAAAAAGATCAATTTCTAAACCAGATAGTTTTTCCCAAACTTAACCAAAGTCAACAGGATCTTCTTACAGCTCCTTTCACTTTACAAGAAATACTGTACATAATAAATAATCTTAAGATGGACAAAGCCCCTGGATCTGATGGATATACAGCAGCTTTTTATAAAACGTTTACTCAAAAAATTTCAAAAATCCTATTGCATCTATTCAATTACATTAAAGAAAATGGTATAACAGACCTGTATTTAAATAATTATAAGGCAATCTTTATTCCAAAGGAAAATACTGACATTAAAGACCCATCAAATTATAGACCAATTTCTCATATAAAGTTAGACATTAAAATATTTGCCTCATTATTGGCAAACAGATTGAAACCTTTATTGCCAATGCCAAGTATAATTTCACCTAACCAGTCAGGTTTTCTTCTGGGTAGACAAACCTGTGACCATACATTAACTCTAATACCCTGATTTCTCTGACTAGACAAAATAATAAATTGATATCCACACTTACTCTTGATGCTTCCAAAGCTTTTGATAGACTCAACCTAGATTTTCTTTTTTCAATAATGCCACATTTGGTCTACCATAAACTTTTATTAACTCAGTTAAAATTCTTTATGCAAATGCTCACATGACTTTACATATTAACAAAACTGCTTCCCCTCCAATAAAAATTATTAATGGAACAAGACAAGGTTGCCCATTATCCCCATATTTATTTAATGTCTGTATAGAACTGCTTTTCCTTCTTATAGTTTAAAGAACTTTTCACTATCTTCCTACAATAAATAATATAAAACTTATACTAATGGCCTTTGCTGATGACTTAAAGCTTTACTTTACTTTACTGAATACTGATCTACCCAAAATTCAGTATTTTATTGAAACATTTTCAACATTTTCTAATTACAAACTTAACATGAATAAATCATCAAATTTTCTTTTAAACCCAAACTGTAACTTAATTACTTTCCAGAGTGTGGAAGTTAAATGACACTTTGAAATATTTGGGTATTTTTTTTGTCATGACCCCAGAAGGTTTTATCAGATTAACTTAACAAAACTTTAGACAACAATTGAACAGGATATCCTCAGATGGAACAAATTGAAATTCCCTCTGTTGTCAAAGGTGAATATTATTAAAATGCATATACTGTCTAGATTACTGTTTAATTTTAGTGCAACTAATATAATAATAACTAAAATTTTTTTTCAAAACCTTAAATGTAAATATTTCTAAATTTCTTTGGGAACCCAAATTGATCTGTATTGGCTATCAAAAATTGATTTATCCCAAAAAGTTGGTGGTTTGGGTCTCCCAGATTTTAAACTGTATTACAATATAATTAATGCTAGTAGAATTATAGCATTCTTTGGTTATTGTCCAACTAAAACAAATTGGAGCCCTATTTCGGTAAAAATCAGGTATAATCTAGTAGCTGGTTCCAAAATCAACCCTAAGACTCTACCCTTCCTCAATAAAGAAAATATGGATAGAATCAAACTAAATAACTGCCTAAAAATATGATAACTATCTTGCAAAATATTATCGAATCACTAAATATAACAAGTAGTTTTAACATTTTCCAACCACTCTACCTCATTCCAAATCTTAAATTAAGCAACTCTATGTTAAACCTGAACAATTACCCCTTAATCAGAGAAATGAAAATATTATATATTTATTATATTAAAAATCATTCTACAAATGATCTCAGAATTGCATTAAACCTTCGTAAAAGCTATCTAGTTATACTAAGACAGACTAAAGAAATGATATCAACCATATTAGAAGATACAAAAATAGACAATAATAATGTAAATCTCTGTAAGACGTTATGGAATATGTTCACACTTAAAAAGAAAATGCTAGCAAATACATATAAGTGAATTACAGCTATTAAATATCAAGATAATATTCTATACTCAGACTACTGGTCCAACATGCAACCTGCAATTTAATGTAACCAGAAATCTCAATCATTTCAGCTTTTTTTTAAACTAATCCCCTTAAAAAACACATATACCCAATTCATGGTAGTTAATAACACCTATTTAACTCCTGTCAAGCTCAATAAATATTATTCCACATCTTCTCCTGTCTATACTGTCAATACCAAAGAGCTGACACTTTGCATGTATTCTGGGGCTGTAAATGTTCACATAAGTTCTGGTGCTCAGTAAGGGCCAGACATGAAAAAACTGGGGTACAAAAATGCTACTGTGTCTTTGAAATTAGCTATTTTACATATTCCCCATTGATCTATCTAAATAAAAATGACATATTCTAATTACCCTTTCTTCATAGATGAAGCTACATATCTCATGAAACTTGCTTGACAGATCAAATGTATCATGGAATGGCTTCAAACACATGGCAATTAAATATATAACGTTTCATAAATCAATATTGAGCATCCACAGCAAATGCTCTTATTACCCACAGTTGTAGAAAACACTTTTTGACCACATACTCCAATAATTTCAACTGAACATATATACATGTTAAGCTGAGTTAACAAAGTGAAGGTTTTGTTTTTAACTAAAGTCTTGTTTTTTCTTTCATTTTTTATCTTTGAGATCATGCTGTTATGTACTTTTGTTATTCTATTAATTGAACTTTTGTTATGACATTTGCCACTCAGTGTATATAGTTGTTATGTTATTATATTTCTTTTTTCTATTAATTCTTCAGTGCGTTATAAACAAAGCTTTCTGTATGTACTTATGCTCATCACATGTTGAAGAAGTTTTTTTTATATATTTCTTCATGGAAATACAAATAAAGATATTGGAATAAAAAAATAGAAACAAGCACCTAATTTGACTGTATAATTTCATATCACTGCTGCATACTCTGATTTGATAAACTGGTAGAGGTAAGGTATGAACCATATAATTATTATACCTTTGTTTGTGAGAGCAGTGCTTGATAGATGAATTTGCTACAGTAAATTTTGATTGAGCTTTGGATGAAATACAGCAGTGCATGTATAGGGTACAGATCATTATCAAGCAAGTTACATGCCAAATACAGTTTGAATATAAGTAATAAAAAAATTTCAAACAGTTCATTTGCTTACTAAAATACTTACATACAAATAAAATGCCCATTTATGTACTTATCATAAGATGTTAATTGTTTGTCTTGTGAAATTAAACAAATTTACCCTGGGATTCATTAACAGTCATGAAGGCACTGCGAGGTGCCTATATGATGTAAGGGAGTTATCAAGATGAGTAGCAGCGCTAACTGAATATACATGCTGCTCAGCATGCCTGCATGGATGCAAGCAGCCTTCTATGGTTAGCAATAGTGTGTGCAGCCATAGAAAAGTGCTTGCATGCAGCAGCACACAAAGTAACTGATTTTATATAGGCAGTGCTTAGATGTGAGACTGCACTGCAGCCCACACATATTAAGGGCCTCCTACATATCTAGTTTACACAATCTAGAGAGCAATGTACTAGTCACAAGCACCACAGGAGAAGTCTGACTTTGCAGGTAGAGATGTCACTTTTGTCAGGATGACCTCATCATTGTATTTCAGAGTGGATGTTACTGTAACATTAGGGATAAGGGAGCTGTGAGAAAAAGTTAAATGCATTATTTTCCAGGGAAGTGGATCCACCACCCCACAGTCTGGCATATACACAAGTCTGCCATGACAAGTACTGAAGCTCCTCCCTAACTGGCTTACACAGTCTATAGAGCAACAGTTTATTTGCAAGTGCCACAGGGAAGCACACATAAGACCTATTTGAAATAGGATATTAGAATATTTGCAAATATTAATTCTTGGAAGAGATAGTGCTCTGCATCCCAAGTTGTGCAGGAAATGCATGCATGCACAAGAAAATATAACATCATTATGATTTTCACATGTAACGATGTACCCTGATAATGCAATGCATGTGCGTCTTTAATATACATTGTGATACTTTGAGGGATATTGACATACTACACATAATGTGATGACATGCACATTGACTGCTATACACCAGTGGCTTATCAATCAAACATTCCTGTGACTTCCTGTAAGAAGGACTGCACTCTTATATTGTCTCATACTTGCATTATGTGTACTGGCAGGACAAACATGGAAGTCTGACACAGGGCAGTGCACTGCAGAATGATGGTGATGGATGTGGTTATCCAAGCTGGTAACATGGTGCAACTCTAAACATTGTAGAGCAGACACAATACTTCACCAAATTTAATTAGTTAACATCCTTAAGAAAGAAAAATCATCTTTGGGGAACAGTAATACAGACATTCAAACTTTGAGCAAGAGAAAACTATGATTCCATGTTCCCCTCTTTGGTTTTCTTGTACTGTTTAAGTGCAGCATTGCTGAGCTGATTTGCACTGCTGATGGTAAATTATTAGCATATGTATAATTATATACTGAGGTGCTGCACGTAGCACAGTAGTTAGCAGTGCTCTGTGCTGACTCCAACACAAAGATCTTCACAAGACAGCATTTACAATAGGTAGCAGGCAGATCAGTGTAGCAGCACGATAATTAGGTGCCAAGTAAAGGGTAGACGATACGTACTGAAACAGTAGTCAGACAAATCATAACAATACATGTTGTCATCCATATGTATCCAAACATTTTCAGCATTCTATTAAGTAATCCAGACCTGAGTGTTATCTTCACAGCAGATTTCAGCAAGCATAACTGTTTGTGATAATCTTTACTACCCTATTGAGCACTTTAATCCATACATCCAACTATTCACCTTGTTTACTTTACAGTAAATCAAATAAACATAGCTTAGCAGAGTGGTGCAAAATGAGGCAGAGTAATGTGGATGAAAGCAATCAATTTCAAATGTATTTCTATAAGCATTTTGCTCCCATTTATCATTATTTACATTTGCTGCCCAGCGCCAAACATTGGGAAAATGCAGAGGTGGAAGAATAATGATACAGAAGAGGGATGATACATTGTCAGGGTGACATGGAGGCAGGGACAAAATTATTTATCAATGAAAAAGAATAATGGTGCCCTAAAACAATTTGTAGTCAAGAGGTACAACTACATTACCGACCCAAAAACAGTGAATGACAATTAGCTGTCGACTGGGATAGGACCCATGCCATTTAAAAAAAAAATTCTAAATACATATTAGAGCATTAGCTCAACACACCACAAACAAATGTTTACTTTCCAGTATTAAAACCAATCTGTTGAAGCACATTGAAAATGTATTGACGAAGGAGGGTTGAACACAGAAAGTTACAGGCAGATGCAGAGAGGAATGGCACAAATATGTTTTGTAGCACATGTAGGAACATCTGTATGATGTGTTAGTCTTACTTATGAAATCACCAGCAATCAGCCCTGCTCTGTACAATAAACGGATTGCTGTAGGTACAAATAAGGGGTGGGAGAGTGCAATAACCACTAATACATAATCAGGATAAGGTTGGCTTACTAAGTCATGCTGTTGTGGCTGCAGTGTTTTTGAGAATGATGTTTTGCTGAGCTATTCCAATGTTATGTTAAGGGACTGTGTTATATGTAGAGAAATACAGACATTTGCAATTAAATATATGATAGGAACAATGAACTGTTATGAAGTAATATACAGACATATTGCTGTAATTGGACCCATGCCACTATGGGAAAAAGCAACCTACAAACAGGGCAACTATCACAACACATCACATAGGAACTCCTAGTTGAATACATCCAGCCGCTTAATAAATGTTGAATTAACTGTACTACAGTATTGCCTTTAGTATAGCTTTAATCTGTATTCCCATAATGCATTGGATTTAAGCACATTTACATGGGAGTAACTGGGCCACTGCAGATTGCACTAATATCATCAGCTTTTGCAATAAGACGTTAAACAGCATTTACTGTCACTCAGCATTGCTGCGCTATGCCAAACTCCATTCAAATGCTGAGGACATAAAGTGAAGACTTTTCTAAGGGATATTTCTATCCATGTGTGTTTTGAGTGTGAATCTATTTTTTAATCAGATTAAATGTGTGGAAAAGGGGTGGATAGGATAGTGGTGAAAATTGGGTTGGCAAGTAGAGAATAACATATAAGGAAAAGAATACAGGGATTTTCAGGAGGATCACGGGAGAGCACCATAGCTATCCGCTTCTTCACCAATCAATTTTCAATTTTACATTCAGTTTCATGACTTTGCAGAGTCACCACACCAGTGATGAGTGACAACAATTGAATAATGCTGTATGGCCAATTGGACCAAATTAGTTGTGTCAGGCTGATACATAGGCAAAATGGACAGCTATGAATGGAGACATCATTTTTTTGTTGTTGTGGGACAGGTGCCCATTTTATTTTAAATTTGGTAGAGAGAGAGAGAGAGAGAAAGAGAGAGAAATGTTGGGAAAGATACTTAGGAATGAAAGGGTCAGGTAGATAGGGTAGGTTAAGAAGCATCCACAAACATACAGGGCATACAGTACAAATAGGAATGGTGACAGAGACACATATTTGGGGGACAGCATGATTGTGGATAAGTAGAGGACATTGGAGGTGCACCTCTGTCCAGCATGAGAACAGTGAGAATCTAGTCTTCACCTTCAGAACTGTCATCACTGTCTCCTGCAGCAGCTCTCTGGGTTAGTTCCAGATGTGACATCATCTTTGCAATGTGGTACAGGACCCTTTCAACCCTGCCATTATGTGCACTGAGGTCCCTCTCCATAATATCCTCCACCAGTCTGGTCAGCTCCTGATGGGTGACAAAATTGCCCCCTCCTCTAGTATTGGCCTTGGCGGGTACGACTGCACCAGCAGAAGGGGCAGAGCTACCTGATGCAGTTGGAGCAGGTAGGACAGGGGCTGTGGAGGCAACACCGATGGGCTGTACCTCTCTGTGTGTTGGTGATTCATCAGTAAGTTATGCAAATAGCAGATTGTTAATAAATTATAGAACCCAAAATAAAAAATAAAAAAGAGAGAGACAAGAATAGAGGAAGGCAAAAAAAAGTTAGTTAGATACATATCATGTAACAGTACTGTGTACTTTAAACAAACTTCTACTTGGCAATACATAAACAACTATGATAATTTACTATTGCACACCTTTGACACATTCCTATATGATGGAAAGTTATTTATGTGGTATTAAATAAATAAATAATCAGTGATCAGATGTAATAAGCAGCAGTTATTATTTCACAATAACAGATTGGATTTATGCATTCAAATGTAATAATTACAATTACCATAATTCAATTCTTCCTAACAAACTGTTGTTAAGATCTTATAAACAATTACAATTTAGAAAAATGCTGCTTCTGGGTACTGAACCCACACAAGAGTAAAGGTGGTATTCTGCTTGCCTAATGCAAGCAGCAAAATTTATGTGGAAAGGCATGCATGCTTGATATGACTGATGACCTAAGTCTGCTCAAATGCTAGTGCTTGAGGGAATGAAAAATATGAAAAATGGGTACAATAGCAGCCAAGACACGTTTAATTAACACGTATTTAACAAATATTTTAAAGCGCTTTTTCGTCAGCGTGAATAGCTGACTTCCTTAGAAATAATAATACATTGACATCACCAAGGTGTTTAAAAAGTCATTTAAAAACAAAACTAAATTAATTACTACGTAGGTGCTGGAGAACCTCCCCAATCAATTTAAAGGAATATTAACATTCATTTAACATATATATCAAAGAATGTAATACCTGACATAAATAAATAAATAAAATAAACAACCATTAAAAATTAAATACTAAAGACATTGCCATCATTAAATAAATTAGTCAAACATTGTAAATCACATTGTAGTACTTGTGAAGTTTCTTGTAGATATATATTTGTGGAAGCTAGTTTAAAAAGTGAATAAATCAACTCGACTATGAGGTTAGTGAGTCAATAAACCAAATTAATTAGTTAAGGTGATAAGGGGTACATATTTCTGAACCTAAAACCTTTTAAATCATCTCTTAAGACTGTTTAATTTCAATAAACTTGATATTGAACAAGAGTCATTAAGTCTTGGGTGGCTGTACACATTTAGCCTAACTTGCCAAATCAGCTCAGCTTCTTCCAGTTTAACAGGTCTAGGCCCCCCTCTACTGTCACAACACACCTGGTCTATAACTAAAAACTTAAATTTATGATCACTAAAAACTGAAGTATGTTTAGCTAGAGCATTATCAAGTTTGGATTTTTTCATGGCATATAGGTGCTCGTATATCCTATCCCTAAGTCTCCTTTCGGTCTTGCCAATATAAAAGGCCAAACATGATGTACATCTAGCTAGGTAGATAACAAAGGTAGAATTACAAGTATATTTATGTTTTAATTTGTAGCAAGTGCCATTAAGCTCAAAACAGGTTGCTTCTTCCACATGCCTGCAATAATTACAATTTTGACACTTCAACATACCTGCATTGTGGTCCACTAAAGGTTTACTACCTTCTAATACAACTTTAATGTTCCTCCCTTTTCTGAAGGAAACTTTTGGTCTGTCACCTAGTTTTTCGAAAATTGTAGGGTACATTTTAAACAGTTCCCAATTCTTATTAATTATATCAATACAAGTATTACTTCCCGTACTGAATGTTGTAATAAAATAAGTTGTATTTATATTATTTGTACTAGTAATTGTAGTTTCCTCTATTTCATATCTACTACTATCATTAAGGTCAGTCGCACAATTGTCGTCACCTGGGTTCATGGTATTATTAACTGGGAGTTGGTGCAAATAGCAGATTGTTAATAAATTATACAACCCAAAATAAAAAATAAAAAAGAGAGAGACAAGAATAGAGGAAGGCAAAAAAAAGTTAGTTAGATACATATCATGTAACAGTACTGTGTACTTTAAACAAACATCTACTTGGCAATACATAAACAACTATGATAATTTACTATTGCACACCTTTGACACATTCCTATATGATGGAAAGTTACTTATGTGGTATTAAATAAATAAATAATCAGTGATCAGATGTAATAAGCAGCAGTTATTATTTCACAATAACAGATTGGATTTATGCATTCAAACTTAATAATTACAATTACCATAATTCAATTCTTTCTAACAAACTGTTGTTAAGATCTTATAAACAATTACAATTTAGAAAAATGCTGCTTCTGGGTACTGAACCCACACAAGAGTAAAGGCTGTATTCTGCTTGCCTAATGCAAGCAGCAAAACTTATGTGGGAAGGCATGCATGCTTGATATGACTGATGACCTAAGTCTGCTCAAATGCTAGTGCTTGAGGGAATGAAAAATATATTATGGCTTTAATTTTTACTAGATTCATACATATCCCGTGCCTGTCTGAGGTGAGTTAATCTCTCCTGGTGCAATTTACATTTGCAATCATCTTCTCTGCAGCTGTAGAGAACAAAAAGAAGAGAAATATATATGAAAGTATAATGAGTAATTGCATTGGCTGGCCAGATGATTATTGCCATATCATACCCACCAACAAATCAATATAAAAAATCCAACCACAGCAGAAAGTCACCGGTAAATTACTTAAAGTAAAAATAAAAAAAAATCCAACCACATCAGAAAGACACCGGTAAATTACTTAAAGTAAAAATAAAAAAAAATCCAACCACAGCAGAAAGACACCAGTAAATTACTTAAAGTAAAAATATAAAAATTCCAACCACAGCAGAAAGTCACCGGTAAATTACTTAAAATAAAAATAAAAAAAATCCAACCACAGCAGAAAGTCACCGGTAAATTACTTAAAGTAAAAGTAAAAACACACAATGATGATCTCATATCATACCAACCAACAAATCAATATAAAAAATCCAACCACAGCAGAAAGTCGCCGGTAAGTTACTTAAAGTAAAAATAAAAAAAAATCCAACCACAGCAGAAAGACACAGGTAAATTACTTAAAGTAAAAATAAAAACACAATGATGAGCTCTTCCATCTCATACCTGAGACTTCATCAGATAATGAATAACAGAAAAGCAACACTTTAAATACCCTTCATCAATATTCTGTTGACCAATTAATTACATTTCCATTTTTATTAACCTTTGATAGGTTAGAACCATAAAATCATTTTACCGAAAACCCATTAAAATAAAATTGCTATTAGTTAATCAATAAAAACTTTTAAGCAATTGCAGCCTTTTCCTTAAGAACAGTTTTCAATGAAATATGTTCATTAAGTCCATGGGGAAAAATAGCATTTAAACTAAGCTGCCAAACAAGTTCCTTCTTCGATAAAATTAGTTTCCAGTCACCACCTCTAGGATTCAATTTAATAACTTCTAAAATCCCAAACTTAAAGTTAGTGTAGCTGGTGCAGGGTATTGAATATTTATAAAGAGCATTGGTCTCCTTTTTCATTTTTGTACTGGAAAGGTGCTCATAAAATCTGTTTTCTGTTTTTTAAGGCTCTCTCTGGCTTTCCTATATAAAAAGCTAAGCACCCTTCATATTTAGCTAGGTAAATCAATTTGCTTGAAAAACAGTTCCCATTGCAAAAATATACCTTACTATGTAACCCATTTTTTAAAGTTACACAATAAGACGTTAAAATAAATGGGCATTGTTTGCACATTCCACAAGAAATTATTCCCTTTTCCAAGCAAAACCTATTACCTGTACCCCCTTCAAATATCTGTTTAAAATTTCTTCCTGTCTTGAAAGTGAAAATAGGCTCATGGCCCACTGCTTCATACAATTCTTTGTTCACTTTAAAAGTGTTCCAATTGGTCCTCATAATGTCACGGATATAATTGGTACACTGATTGTGTTCCAAAATTAAAGTCGTCTCATACCCTCCTTTCCTTTCCAACCTTTCAACTTCATCCAACCCTATACCTAGCAGTGGTACATATTTTGTGCCCTATCCATGGTACACCACTTTAATAACATCTGACTTTAATAATGGTGAACAGTTTAGGAACAGCATTTGTACTCGGCCACATATGTAGGACTTTCCGTCTTTAAAAGAAATGTTTTTCTTGTTGGAAAGAAAGTTGTTTAAGATTAAATGTATAAAAACTGACTATATTTTTAAGGGAATGTCTGAGACTTAAAATCATCCCTCAGGGGTTATATTTGTATACATATCCCTTTGGTATTGAATACAACGATGCAGTTATTCAGGATTTTAAAATGTTTTTGATGGATGTGGTTTTGAGTTGCTTACTAAAATGTTGAATTATAATGAAATTTTCTTAAGTAGTTTGAGTCCTAAATTGGACATGTCGAATCAAGATATTTTAAAAGACATGTTATTTCCTGAGTATCAGGAACTTTATGATAGGATATTGTGTAAAATAGATAAGAAATGTCACAGTATTTTTAACAAAAAAAAAAAGGAAACTTGAAAAGGATAAAAAACAATATTTAGAAAACAAAGCTTACCCTGCACCCAAAATTGTAGCAGGAAAGAGAGGGAGAAGGGATAAAGCGGTGGTTTAGCAGTCACCACCAGATGTAAGGGAAGTATCTAACAAAGAGTTTAGCGGAGGTTTAGATGAATTAGATTCATTTTCACCACAGGTTCAGGATTTTTTACATGTCCGTCGATCAGAGAGGTTGGACAGCAAAACGAGGCAACTTATGGAATCTGGCCAAAACAGGAGAACCCTGGGACGAGGGACAATCAAAAAGTAGGGGGATGTAGGAGGAATTGATTAGGTTTAGTGAGAATGGTATAGTAGGATGTTTCAATGATTTTGAGATTTATAATTACATTAATAAACTTATTACTAAGGAGCACTTTACATTATTCCTAAAAGGGTTTACGTTTATCCCCACTGGTAGAGTTGATGTAGCAGATGTCCTTTTACAAGTGAAGCTTTTTTTAAGGAAACTGAATATAGATTTATTTTTCAAAGAACAGGAAAACGTTCATGAAGGAATCCCCACCCAAACTGTCTATAGAGGAGAGGTGTCTTCAACCCACCCCTCAACTCTATTTTTACAGGTTTTTGAGAAGTGTGTTATGGAAGATGCCTATAGTTTGTTCTTCCAGGACTAAAAGTTTTTTTTCAAATCTTACCAAGAGGGAAAGGGACATCTTAAACCTGTAATGGAATGATAAGGAGATTAGGGTGATGAAACCTGAGAAGGGGGGAGGGGTGGTTTTATATGGTGTGGAGGATTGCAGTAATGCCATGACCAACTTGTTACTTAATAGTGAAACATATTCACCTGTATCTAAGAATGAGATTTTTATTGCTTACAGGAGGATAGACTCTTATTTAGAAGAATATCTGGTAGATAACAAGATTGATAGAGCAACATATCATTTTTTGAGACAAGTGAACCTCATCATCCCAAACATTTTTGGGATCCCCAAGATCCACAAGTCTGTGGAGAGTCCCCATTTAGACAAATAGTCCTGACTAGGGGTTCTAAGACCCATCCCCTAGCAGTATATGTTAACTTTTGGACAAAAGAAGTTGTGGTCAGCACAAAACATTTGGTTGAGAAGTCGTGGGATTTTTTGGACAAGTTGAGACAACCTTTCTGGAAGAGTGACTTACTTTTTTTGACTACTGATGTTCAGGACCATTTTTCAGAAATATCTAGAGAGGATAGGGTAAAATATTTTCATGACATCTTGCTTAACCATTTAACTTTGATTAACAACACTGCCAGTTTAATTGTAGAACTTATGGAATTGGTTTTGGACAACAAATATTTGCATTTTCAAGGATGTTACCAACAAGTAGCGGGAGTAGCTATGGGCACAGCTGGGACCCCTGTGTATGCCAACCTGGTGATGTTGGGTTGGGAGAAGGAACATATTTTCAATAGCCCTTTTTTAAGATTTTACATTTGTATGCCAGATTTTTGGATGACATATTTATTTTATGGGATGGTGATGTGGAGGTTTTCACTAGTTTTATGGACTACTTGAATGGCTGTTTGAGAGATTTTGAGTTTACCTTTAATTGGAATAGGGAAAGCATCAATTATTTAGAAATTACAATTTCACATACTACAGAAAGCTTTAAGTTCAACATCTACAGGAAAGAAAAGTTTTGTAATGGGTATCTGCATTTTTTAGCAACCATCCACATTTCCAAAATAAAGAACTTGGTCAGGGGTCAGGCCATTCGTATTGCAAAAATGACATCTCAACATGAAGAAGCGTGGGCAGAATTGATCAAATTGAAGGATATGTTCGGTAACAGGGCTTAACCAAAAAAGTTGGTCACAGGTATTATTAAAGTGGTGTGCCAGGGATGGGGCACAAAATATGTGCCACTGTTAGGTATAGGGTTGGATGAAGTTAACAGGTTAGAAAGGGAAGGAGGGTATGAGAAGGCTTTAATTTGGGAACACAATCATTATACCAAGTATATCCGTGACATTATGATGACCAATTGGAGCATTTTTAAAGTGAACAAAAAATTGTATGAAGCAGTGGGGCATGAACCTATTTTCACTTACAAGACAGGAAGAAATTTTAAACAGATATTTGAAAGGGGTGTACAGGTAATAGGTTTTGCTTGAAAAAGGAAATAATTCTTTGTGGAATGTGCAAACAATGTCCATTTATTCTAAGGTCTTATTGTGTGACTTTAGAAAATGGGTTAGATAGTAAGGTATATTTTTGTAATGGGAACAGTTGTTCAAGCAAATTGATTTACCTTGCTAAATGTGAAGGGTGCTTAGCTTTTTATATAGGAAAGACAGAGAAAAAGAGCCTTAAAAAACAGAATTTATGAGCACCTTTACGATATAAAAATGAAAAAGGAAACCACTGCTCTTTATACACCTTCAATACTTTTCAGCAATTACACTTAATTTAAGTTTGGGATTTTAAAAGTTATTAAATTGAATCCTAGAGGTGGTGACTGGAAACTAATTTTATGAGAGAAGGAACTTGTTTGCAGCTTAGATTAAATGCTATTTTCCCCCTGGACCTAATGAACATGTTTCATTGAAATCTGTTGTTAAGGAAATGGCTGCTATTGTTTAAATGTTTTTATTGGTTAACTAATAGGAATTTTATTTTAATGGGTTTTTGGTAAAGTGATTTTATGGTCTGACCTATCATGGGTTAATAAGGAAATATAATTAGTTGGTTAACAGGATATTGATGAAGGGTATTTAAAGTGTTGCTTTACTGTTATTCATTATCTGATGAAGTCTTAGGTACGAGACAAAAGTGCTCGTCTTTGTGTGTTTTTATTTTTATTTTAATTAAATTACCAGTGACTTTCTGCTGTGGTTGAATTTTTATATATTGATTTGTTGGTTGGATTGATTCATCATGTCCTTTGTTATTTTTGAGTTTTTGTTGCCATATCATAGATAGGTTAGGGGTCAAAATACTTACATAACTGCATAGTGTTCCCAGTCCTAAATTGAGCCTTCCATCAGCTTAGGAGTTCCTACTTGTGCTTTTTAAGGTCACTACAATGGTGAAGACCTTATTCCCCAGTGCATGGAATGACAGATGCGGTGGAGACAGCCTTGGCCTAGCTATTTCAAGCCTCAGGCTTATACTGAGACCCAGTATTGTCCCTCTGCAGCTGCCTATGGCTGCAGTGCATCACACGGAGTGCCAAAATACTCTGGACTCCTCAACACCCCATCTTTGTGCTCCAAATTTCTCACCATTTTCTCCATCGTTAGCCATGTCTGCAAAAGTCAAGCTTGCAAACTATGTCTGAATTGGCCCCCTAGTTCACATCACATGTGTTACTGGTATTGTACAAACATGCACAGCCTTACCAACTGTATTTGTGTGATTGTAAGTGGATGGACCCCTCGGCAGACACATTGGCACTACTTAGAGCAGATAACAGTAATGGTGTGAAACATGGCACTGAGCTGTGCTATTTGTGATGCTCCATCTGTTGTGACAGTTTCCATTGTTCAATAATGGACTGCCTATTGGCATGGCTTTTGAGGGTTGTATTTTGGAAGGTGAAAGATGGTTGAGCTCTGACATATTATCAGTTTGGGGCTTACCCAGTGTTAAAATATTTTTGTAACACCTGGGAATATAACTTGGGATACAGGAGATAAAAAAATTGCCATTTTACATATTAACTGACATTGCCAGAAGATAGCTAACTTTGCACCATGGACATTTGACATTTACTGATTTCTGAATGAATGAAGATACACTTTAGAGAGAACTATATGTGTGTGGTTATAATCTTGTCTTGAAATGCATTCCTATGTAAAAGTAATTCTTACTGCAAGTAAATATGATTAACATGGATGCTTTTGAATGGGATGATCAAGACAGGTTGGTTTATGTTGCATACATACTTCAGAAGACTTAAGGGTCATAAACACATGTTTGGGATATGTGAGTAGTCAGGATGATTTCATCAATGGTACTGTGCCCATCATACATATGCTAGTGATTTTTTATGACATTTAATTATTGGCATGACCAAGAAGGTGGACATACCTTACATATTGTATATATGTAATGCATACATTAATCATATATACTAAAATGTATGTCATTATGCAAGACTTACTGAAAAATTGCTTGCAAGAACCATGTTTAACATTATCATTTTTCATTACTATTACAGTCCTATTTAAAACTTTCTGAGAATTTGATTCTTACCCCCTTTTTATAAAGTATGTATCAGCTAGATTTAAACCCTTAATAGCCTGAATTGTTTAAAGTAATTGGTCTTGCACCTTGTGCCAGAGCGATAACACTGCCACAACTAGAATTTCTCTTCTTAGTACTGTCCAGAGTGCTGAAGGCAGAGTGCTGTTGCTAAGTGTGTTTGAGCTACCTAAGGCAGCCTAACTAAATTTTTCATTTTATTTCCTTAGGTAGCAAACTGTGTTTGCACAATGCCAAGTGGAGAGTGTATGTACTTTAAAGTGAAAAGAAATGGAAAAGTAAATATTGTGAATTATAGCAAAATGTGCTGTAAACAAGATTCAAACAATACTTCATCTACTGTCTTTATGTTGATTCAACACAGTTACACTGCCACAAAGAAATAACCAAAAAAAAAAAAACAAAAAAAACACACTGTGAGAGGAAAACTGAAGCACCGGACAGCCGAGAACTATTAATGAAATAGCGATTTATTCAACAAGTAATCCAACATAAAATGCTTAACGAATCACCACATTTTTTGTCTTTTACACACCAGACTGCATCAGACAAACATCAATAATTAACTCCACATATTTATATGCTGACAAACATTTAAATTAAACAATGATGGTAAAACATCATCTCATGAATATGTATGCATGAATTCATCCATTTCAAACTTTTTTATAGATATATATATATATATATATATATATATATATATATATATATATATATATATATATATATAATCCATGATGTGTGTTTCATTTGATTTATATATTAAAATGCAAGGCCAAACATAATAGAATCAAGTTAAATCATCACATATATAATATATTTAAACATAAAAACATAAACCCCAAAAGTTCCTCACCAAAAGGATAAAGGGGCTCAAAAATATGCCATATGCTGCCCGACTGAAGAAACTCCAGCTCTATTCAGTCGCATACCGTCTGCTCAGAGGTGACCTGTGCCTGACATACAAGGCCATGTCCAACCCGGAATTAATGGACATGCTCCACCTCAAAAAATCCAAATCCACAAGAGCCACAAGAGCAAGTGACTTAAACCTCAACATGGATATAAATAGGACGTGCTGGAGGGACAGATTCATCACCCAGAGACTCCCTATGCTGTGGAACAGAATCCCGGTCCATGTGAGACAGAGCACCTCGCTGGCTCTGTTCAAGAGGAATCTTGACCAGTGGATGGGAGATCGTAGGTTTACCCCGGGGATCATCTCTGTATCACTGCTGGACAGAGGCACGGCAGACTAATGGGTATAGTATTCTTCAACCTAAGGGGTGGTGAAAGCCACACAACTCTGGCTAGGCTTATAAATGCCCTAGGGCAGATAGCCTAGTATGAACCTATGAACCTATGAACCTATAAGTAATGTAATGAATCTGAAAACTATATTCTTCAAGAACAATACTCCCACCCAGTGGCCCTGTTTTGAAATTGCAGTGAATAGTAATGAATTTAACCCCATATAAAACATTATTTCCAAACACCTGAATAAATGGAGAAGGTAATATTCTAAAGAGAAGGACGTAAAACATTTGATTACATATATAAATCTCACATTTAATTATTTTAAATATTTTGAATATATAAAACCACAAACACAAATACATAAATATCCATAAATATATTCTATGATGAATGTATAAATATATAAAATCTATATATTTAAAATACTTGATCAACTTATATCAGAATAAAAAAATCTGTAAAAAAATCTATAAAAAATCTCTGAATATAAAAACGTCTCTATATATAAAACATAAACCATGGTCAACACTAATACGTATTTATAATCTAGCTGCTCTTAACTTGATAACGGGGGCAAGGGAAATATAATCATTTAAACCAAGGAATTTGTTTGCCTCCAAAATAATCTGCCAATACAATTCCCGGTATTTAATATGAGTTTCCCATAAGCCACCCCTCTCATCTTTACTAATTTCTTCTATAATAAAAAACTTGTACTTTGCCAGGGGGCAAATAGTGGTATGTCTATATAATTGCTTTGCTTTCTCTTTTATTTTTCATGTCATTCATATGTACATAAATTCTCCTTTTTATTTTTCTCTCGGCCTTTCCTATATAAAAACCAGAGCATATCCCACATATTGCAATATATACCACTCCATATGAATCACAAGTATTATGTGTTTTACTAGTAATTTCTTTCCCCCTTGATTCAATAAAAATGCTTTGTGTGTTGAACATCCAAGGATATTGTGCACACATACCACATGGGTGTGTGCCGATTGGCTTCATAGATTTCTTTTTACCTTTATTTTGAAACGTCAACCAATCTTTAATATTTCGTCCCCTCCTAAAAATAATATTCAAAGATTCTTTTTGTTTAAAACTAAGGTCTGTTATTTTAATAAATTTGTCCCACTCTTTGTTGAACACTCTTTGAATTATCCCTGCATCTCCACTAAAATCTGTAATGAAAGCCTGCCTATATATTTTATCCTTCACAACAATAGGACTTGTTGCTTCTGCCCTACTAATTCCTTCATTGTTGTTTAAGTAAGAAAATCTTTTGTTCAAAATGGGTTCAAATCTCTTTTTCTACCAGAAATAACTTCTTCTTTAATGCTATTACAGATTTCTAAAGGGTAACCTCTGTCTAAAAACATGTGAATCACAAAATCACATTCATCAATAAAATCTTGTTCATTTGAGGTCATTCAAGAAATTCTAACAAGCTGGACTTTCACTATACTTTTCTTCTGATGCAGGGGGTGTCCACTATTAAAATGTAGATATGAATTAGAAAATGTTTTCTTCCTAAAAACTTTTGACCTAAAATCATTCCTGTCCTTAATCAGTGTTACATCTAAGTAGTTCATTTCATGGAGACCAATTTCATGAGTGAATTTTAAAAAATTAGTTGATTGATTAATATATTGTATAAATTCATCCAGTTTTTTTTTTACTATCATGCCAAAATATAACTATATCATCTAAAAAGCGCTTATACAAACTCCAACTTTCTTTATATATACTATTATAAATATTTTTTTTTCCCCAAGTGTTTAGAACCATATTAGCATATATAGGGGCACATCTCGCCCCCATAGCAACACCACTAAGTTGGTGAAAATATTCGCCTTGATAAAATATGTAGTTATATCTTAAAACCAACTCCATTAAATTAACACTAATGTATATTTAATTGTCATTTAATTCACCAAAAGACCTAATAGCCTCCTCAAACCACTCTATACCTATACCATGTGGTATGGAACCAAACAAATCTACCACATCTATAGTTACAAAAAATACCTCACCATGGAGTGTATTTTCTTTAACTTTACTTAAAAAAATCCCAAGAATCTTTCAGATAAGATGTTCCTTTCAACATTAAATTCTTCAGTTTTACACCTGTATATCTGGCTAAGGGGGAAATAACTGAGCCTTCAGCTGCCACTATGGGGCGTAAAGGGGGGGGGGGTCATTGTAGTTCTTATGAACTTTCAGAGTCCCAAAAATAGATGGAATCTTAGGCTTATTGTTGTGTAAAAACTCAAACATATCTTTTTCAATAAATCCTTCCAAAAATAGATCGTATAGTGCTGAATATATTCTCTTGTAACCTATGTTAATTTCATTTTTGGAAACATTATTATATTTAGAAACATCGAACAGAATGTCAAACATTTTGCCCTCATACACAATAGAATTCATAAGTACTATACAACCCCCCTTATAGGGTTTCATCACTCTCAAATTTGTGTTCCCCCTTAGTTGGTGAAGTAATTCTAGTTCTCCAGGTGAGAGATTTGGTGTATATCTATTTTTCTTTATTGCTTGTCTCAATTCGTTTTCTATAATGTTCTCAAAGTTCCTTAATTGTGTATGTATAGGAGGGCTCCAAGCACTTCTTTTCCTTAAATCTTTGGAATGATCTCCTTCTTCTGATATACCCCCGCAAACCAATTCTAAATTAATTTTTCTTAAAAACATCTTCAAGTCTATCACCAATCTACTAATGTCACATTTTGTTCTTGGAACAAAGTTGAGACCCTTAGAAAATAACTTAAAATAATTATCATTTATATCTAACTCTGTATAATTGGATATATTAAAATGTTTGAATTCATTACTAGTGCAAATAACAATATTTGTAAAATCATAATGATTATCTATAATGTTTTGTCCGTCTATCTCTTCCCCCTCCCCCTCCATCCATTCTGTGGAAAATTCCCTTCTCTCTGATTCTTTATCCTTTCCAACCTTCGAAGGGGTGGAAAATCCAAAGGGTCAAAATTTTCTTGTTGCAATTCCTGGTGCCCTTCATCATAAGGATTCCTACTGTTAAATCTCCCCCTATTATTCCTCAAATACATTTCATTTGTGTAATTAAATGTAGCCCTGGGTTTAGGGTATTGTGTGTGATGTTCATATTCAAATGTGTCTCTTTGTATTTTTCTTTTTTTCTTTTCTAAAATTCTAACACATTTCTTATCAATGTCATTCCTCAATTCTAAATATTTCTTTCTTTCTTTATCAACAGTAAATAAAAGGTCTTTTGTAATTTTTTTCATTTACAACATTAATTTGCTTTGTCAAATATTCAATTTCTTCCTCATTATTCTTTATAATAGCTCTAATGAGCTCAAAACCCCAATTATCAAACATTTTGAGTAACCCCTCATGAAACTTTGTACCCTCTTTCACATTATTGGGGTATTTGTGAACTCATAAACCTTTCGGTACTAATTTAGCCCGAAGGCATTCTTTTAAGTGAGTGTTATCAATATTTAAAATTTTATATTTAAATAACAAATCATTTAACTTGTATAAATTGTCAGCACATGTAAAAAAAAAAAGTTTGAAATGGATGAATTCATGCATACATATTCATGAGATGATGTTTTACCATCACTGGTTAATTTAAATGTTTGTCAGCATATAAATATGTGGAGTTAATTATTGATGTTTGTCTGATGAAGTCTGGTGTGTAAAATACGAAAAACGTGGTGATTCGTTAAGCGTTTTACGTTGGATTACTTGTTGAATAAATTACTATTTCATTAATAGTTCTTGGCTGTCCGGTGCTTCAGTTTTCCTCTCACAGTGTGTTTTTTTTTGGTTATTAGTTGATTTTCGCACTGTTCCTCATTTTGTGGTTATTAACTGCCACAAAGAAAGTTAACCTGGAAGGTGTATTTTTTAAAATGATTAATATCCAGAGCTGTACAATGCCGTTAGGTGATTTGGAGCTAACCAAGGCAGCCTAAACTAAATTTTTCACTTTTTTTTTCCTTAGGTAGTGCACTCTATTTACGAGATGACAAGTGGAGAGTAAATTAACCTTAAAAAGAGGGTAAAAAATGTCATATTATGATAAATTGCTATGTGATGTCTACAAAAGATTCAAACAATACTTCATGTGCCTTATTCATCTTGATTCACTTCAGTTATACCCTGTGCCACAGAATTTGATATCTTTCAAGTGCATTTACTGAAGTAAGTACTATTTTGTGTGGTGCCGCGCAACTATGCCAGGCATGTTTGAGCTACCCGAGGCAGCCTAAACTAAATTTTTCACTTTTTTTCTTTAGGTCGTGAACTGAGTTTGTGCAATGCTAAGAGGAGAACAAATGTACCTTAAAGTGAAAAAAATGGAAAAGTAAATATTGTGAAGTATGGCGAACTGTTTCTTAAACAGGATTCAAACAATGCTTTGTATACCTTCTTTCTGTTGAATCTCCTCAGTTACACCTTGCGCCACAGAGAGTTACTTGACGGGTGTATTTTTTTGGATGATTACTATCCAGAGTGCTGACAGCTGTGCAAAGCTACCAAGCATTTTTGAGTTAGCTAAGGCAGCCTAAACTAAATTTTTCACTTTTTCTGTTAAGTAGTGAACCGTATTTGCTCAATGCCAAGAGGAGAGCATACAGAACAGACATATATGTTATGACAATTACAGATAGTGAATGTAATGCAATGCATGGGTATATGTAGCAATGTCCAGAGCAAGAAGTGCATTCAAGTGAACAATTTTTCCTTCTTACATCTCCATGAAACATCAGACATAAAGTTTGTGAAACACATTATCAGACCTGTACTTAGTGACATATTATGTTACAGTGAACATAATAATGATCACATGTTGTTAGCAATAATGATAACAGTTGATATTTACACAAAAACACAATGGTATCACAAAATGTGATTAAATATATATTCTGACAATCCTTTGCAAAAGTATCATATACATGGATTCAAACCTTGCATCAGATATATTTCATCTATCAGCTCACTGCACTTACACCTTGTGCCACAGAGAAATATACATGTCAGGTGTTTTTTCTTCTTTGAGTACTATCCAGAGTGTTGTTGATCACTTGATGCTGTCTGGTTGGTTTGCATGGCCTATGAAAGCATAAACTATTTTACAATATTACTTAAGCCACAAAAATAATTTTGAGCTGCTAGGCAGTGTTCAAATGATACTAAATGAGATGAGATATAAAGAAGCCAGCATTGAAAAGTTAGGACTGTCTAGCTCCTGTATATCAGAAAATGTATGTGCAGACTGTTTTTTTAAGTACTTTGTCCCTGACACAATATGAGTAGATGTATATCAGAAAGGGGAGACTGTGAAAGATGATTGGTCATGCTGTCAAGGTAATCAGAAAACCTGCAACAGGTAACACTTCTCAGTGCTTGTCCTTGCACTGCTGAGGGAGAATGCATGTAATTGTGTAGGTCCCTTTACCATGTTACCTTCCCTACAGATTGTGGTATTCACAAATGTTAATGATTTCACACCTAATTTGCATACTCACTGTGCTCACAGGGCTTACTCTGCACTACATGAAGGCAATGGTGCAGGTAGTGCCCTTGTATCAGCCTGAGGAGACTGTTTTGAAGCAGAGCTAACTACTGGTAGAATAGCAGAAATGTTAGATATTTCACTATTTTTTACAGTGCTGTATTATCAAGGTATGTAGCTATTTCTTAAGTAATGCTTTCATTTTATATAACCCAGATACTGATTAAAAAAAAAACTTTATTTTTTAAGCTTTTGACTATGTACCTCAATGTTTTTACAATCTACCTCAATGATTGTCTACTGTACTAACTAAAACTGTTATCTTCTAACCTATTATGTATTAAAATCAGTTGTATGCTCTATATTTTGTTCTCTCATGTACTGCATTATATTGTACTGTGGAGCTTTTCTCCCTGGGCCTCTGCTGAAAATGGACCTGTGTCCAGTCTTACTTTCCCGGTAAACAAATGTAAATAATAAATAATAATTTTCAGTACATAGGTGAAATGCAGTGACTACTAGAGTGTTTGTATAATTTTATGTATTTATGTTTATCCATTACTTTTGGCATACCCATTTCTACAATTATGCCACTGAATGTTACCTGACAAACATACTTTTATGACATGCTTGCACATTTTGCAGATAATGATGTAATTATGTAGGGAGTTCTGGTGCTATTATCTGTGTTATCAGGAAAGGGAAATGTGTTCTGTTTGTGTATATCTACTGGACTGTACACCACAACAATGTATAAAAAAATTGTAACAGTTCAGTGTTTCTTATGTCATGCTGCATTGATAATTGTGAAATTGTTAATGCAGAAATGTATTGCAAAGCTTAAATCTGTGTTATCTCCATTACAGAGTAGTTATACAACCTGTTCTGTTTATTGAGTTCAAAATATACTTCTTTTTATGTGTTTTGTTGGGGTGTTTGGTGTGGCGAGGGGTTGGTGTGGTGGGATGAGGTTTGAGTTGGGATAGTGTGTGTGTGTGTGTGTGTGTGTGTGTGTGTGTGTGTGTGTGTGTGTGTGTCTGTGTGTGTGTGTATGTGTGTGTGTGTGTGTGTGTGTTTGTCCGTTTGTGTGTGGGATGGATTAGGGGACTGGTGCAGGGGGCTGGGTTGGGGATGGATTAGGGGATTGGTGCAGGGGGCTGGGTTGGGGATGGATTTGGGGATTGGTGCAGGAGGCTGGGTTGGGGATGGATTAGGGGACTGGTGCAGGGGGCTGGATTGTAGATGGATTAGGGGATTGGTGCAGGGGGCTGGGTTGGAGATGGATTAGGGGATTGGTGCAGGGGGCTGGGTTGGGGTAGGTAACCTTTATGTACTCATACGGCGTATACATGTATCAGAATGAGAATAATCAGTGCATATTTTCTGTCCTTGACCTAGCACTCTTGTGTGGGGTCATTTACTGCACTGTTATAACTTGATATTACCTGTGAACCTCTGCTATCTCTGAAAAAACAAAAACAAAAAAAATCTTGCTTTTTTCCCACTTTTCTGAGATTTAAAAAAGTTCAGTTACAGGCTTGCTGTTTCCTGAACTGTTTGTAAGTTTCTGTGAGGCCATTTTTGCTTGGGCTAAGGGAAGGTCTCTCTGTTGATCAGTGGCAGTGAATAACATTGAGCAGTTTCCCTGCCCCCCGTAGGAGTGGTTACTGACTTGAAACTGTAGTTTTATTGGCCAACAGGGGTAATTTCCAAAACTCCTTCATCTTCCTCTCTTAAAACCTAGTTGCCTCGTGGTTTTGGCGTCTTTTCAGGCTTGTTGGCTGTTGGTGAAGCACCCACCAAGAGGAGAAGACGCTGAGAGAAGAAGGGCGCCACGTTTGAGATTTTAAGTATTTTTTCTCTGTTTATTTGCTAAGTTTTTCTGCATAGCTGCCTAGTTTGAGCATTTTCTGGCTTGTTAAACTTGATTTCTGCATTAGTAGCTGTATTTAGAGCACAACCAAAAGTTGTTTACTGAATTTCCTGTTTGCACTTAATTTTAAATCGTTTTTTTCTCAAAACTTGCATATTTTCTGTCCTTGACCTAGCACTCTTGTGTGGGGTCATTTACTGCACTGTTATAACTTGATATTACCTGTGAACCTCTGCAATCTCTGAAAAAAACAAAAACAAAAACAAAAATCTTGCTTTTTTCCCACTTTTCTGAGATTTAAAAAAGTTCAGTTACAGGCTTGCTGTTTCCTGAACTGTTTGTAAGTTTCTGTGAGGCCATTTTTGCTTAGGCTAAAGGAAAGTCTCTCTGTTGATCAGTGGCAGTGAATAGCATTGAGCAGTTTCCCTGCCCCCTGTAGGAGTGGTTACTGACTTGAAACTGTAGTTTTATTGTCCGTTTTGGGTCTATTCCTGCTTCTTTCCAGCCCCTGCTATCAAGCACGCCTTAACGTGCTTTAGCGCGATTTAGCGCGGGGTTGCCACTAGAGCAGCATCGGGCAGCGCCGGTTTAACAAGGTTAAACTTTTTCTGGCTCCATAAAGTCTGTTCTTCAATTTTTCCCTTAGAACTCCTCTGTTAGGAACCTAAACAGTTTACACCTTCACTAAAAAGCACAGCACTTGTTCCTAATTGCTTTTTCTTCTCAAAAAGCTCAGCACTTGTCTTAAAAGCATATCCCTTGTCTTATAAGCATTTTCTTTGCAGGTCAAGCACTCCTATATTATACAAATCCCTCACTTGCAAAACCCCCCAGGAGTGCCCACTTCCCTGCTAAGCCCTCTACTTTTCTGTCTCATACCAACTCATAATTTTTTCTAGCATGTCGAAGGGTCAGATGCTGGCGTCCTCTCCTGCCCAGTTGGTGAATCTGGGAATTCTGAGGCAATGTTACAATTGCCTCATGTACATGGACAACCCTCTCCTCCTCCCACATAACACTAACACTTGCGGGAGATGCAGCTATTTAGCCAAACTGGAGGCTGAGCTCTCTCAACTCAGGACTGGCAAGACCAGGCAGGAGGAGAAGGCAACTACACACACCACAATACAAGTCTCACATAACTCAACCACACCACTGAATCAAACACATAAACACACTAAGACATACTCGGAGGCTCTGAGAAAAAATTTACCTAAACAGCAAAGGCCTCCAAAGCAGACACCCAAGCAACTGCAAACTCAAGACACCACACAAACAACACATAAAAAACAAAATCAGTGTGCAAAGCTGTCACTGCCCTTAAGGCCAAATACAACACCAAACATACTTGTCATAGGTGACTCCATAGTCAGACACACTGACGCCCCACTCACCAGGCTGAACAAGGAGAAGGTCACGGTAAGCTGCCTATTGGGCGCTAGAATCCGCCACATAACACAAGCACTCAGGTCACTCCATGGCAAGTACAAGTATGACACAATCATTGTCCATGCTGGTGTGAACGACCTGAGACGTACCTCCCTGGACTACATGAAAAGAGACATAGAGGAGCTCTCTGATTATGTAGCCCAGGCAGGTATGACCCTGACCCTGAGCAGTATCCTTCCTTCACCATGAATGATGCCACAATATAGTGACAAGATGATCAGCTTTAACAATTGGCTTAATTTCTGGTGTCATTCAAAGGGGATCCAGTGTCTGTCTGCTTGGGATGACATGCTTGACAAGCCACGATGCTTCATGAAGGGACGGCTTGCACCTGTCACCCCTGGGATTCGGATATTGGCTAAGGCTCTTGCCACCCCATAGTGCCTTTTTAGGCAAGGCTCAAATTCTAAACCTACCACCCTAGAAAACAAAAATGGGAAGAAACTAAGGGTAATGCTGCTCAATGCCAGAAGTCTAAATCTCAAAATGCATGCACTCGAGGCCCTTCTCAGTATGGAGAACATCGATGTCTGTGCTGTGACTGAAACCTGGTTCAAGGCTCCTGAGAGCACCCCAGCACTATCAGGTTTTACCTCATATCATGCGTTCCGGCCCCAAAACCCGGACCATACCACAAAAGGAGGGGGTGTATCCATATTCAGCAAGGATACCCACACCTCCAGGTTGGTGGCTATGCACGAAGCATCGGAAACCATCCAGGTGCAATTAACCATAGGCAAAACTGCTCTACAATTTGTAGCATGCTACAGGCCACCCTCTCAAACTCAGGAAACCCACACAGCCTTCCTGAAGACACTGGAGGGTATAAATGTATCACCAAACACCATCATATTGGGTGACTTCAACTACCCGAATATAGACTGGGAACATTACTCAAGCCCCAACTTTCTAGCCCAAAGGTTCCTGGAGTTCATAAATTCAAATGCCATGGAACAACTAGTCACCGTCCCCACAAGAGGAGAAAATATACTAGATCTCATCATCACAAACATGGGGACAAAATGCTCCACACCGAAGTATATCCCTCTTTGGTGAGATCAGATCATAAACTCATCTCACTAGAAATCCACATCCCGCCCCACCCCAAACAAAAAGACCACAGTGAAGAACTTCTCTAAAGCAAACTTCACACTACTCAAGACAGGTGTGGTATCCTTCAAGGCCCCGAGCCAATGGAAACCACAACCCAAGCTGCGGAAGCCCTTACAAATGCCTTCTATGAACACCTTCAGGACTGCATGGATCAGGCAATCCCAAATAAAACCAAGACTCTTTCCACCAAGGGCAAACGTCCAGTCTGGTGGACCCCAGCCATAAACAAACTTTACAATAAGAGGAGAAAGCTATTACATGATAGAGCAAAATCCCAAAAAGGGAAGGCATCTTTGATCAGTACTAGCAAGAAACTACGATCCCTCATAAAATCATCCAAGGCCAACTTTGAGAAAAAATTGCCATAGATTCAAAAGACAATCATAAGGCCTTCTTCAGCTATGTCAGAAACCTGGGTGGAAACTCCCAGATATGCTCAGAATTAGTCCAAAATGATACAAAAATCACTGAACCCACAGACATTGCCAACATACTGGCAGACAGGTTCAGCGCAAACTTCACCCCTCTCCCCCAAAAGGAGAGATAACTATCCCAACAGAGTGTAGCCTCCCAGACATCTCAAATGCACAGGTGAAAGCTGCTCTCTCTAAAGCTAAAAACACAGCATCAATGGGACCGGATGGTGTCCCCGGCTGTGTGCTACATGAACTCAATGAAGAACTAAACCCGCACATAAGGCAGCTGTTTAATCTTAGCCTTACCACAGGATATGTGCCCAAGGAGTGGCGTACGGCAACTGTGGTCCCACTCCACAAAGGCGGTGCCTCTACGGACCCTGGTAATTACTGCCCCATAAGCTTAACAAGCCTGGTCTGCAAAGCTATGGAGAGGATCATAATGGAACTCATAAACAAGGACATAGAGGACTTGCAGACCTTGGACCCAACCCAGTTTGGCTTTGTCAAGGGCAGATCTTGCCTTTTGAACTTGGTCGACTTCTTCGAAACAGTTACCAAGGCCATTGATGAGGGAAAGGCAGTCCATACAGCCTACCTTGACCTTGCAAAAGCTTTCGACACAATACCCCACTCGGGTATCATAGAGAAACTTACCAGCTTAAGTGTAAACCCATATGTCACAAGATGGGTTGCAAACTGGCTAAAGGACAGAACCCACAGGGTTAGAGTTGCTGGAGCCAAGTCAGACTCCAAGCCGGTTACAAGTGGTGTCCCACAGGGCTCAGTTCTTGGCCCCCTATTTTTCGGCATCTACTTCTCAGAAGTACAGGCAAACATTGGAGGACTATGGCTGACAAAGTCTGCAGATGACTGCAAACTGGGTGCCATAGTGGATAGTACATCGGACACAGACATCCTTCAGAGGGGTCTCACGGAAACTGATAGCTGGTGCCAGAGCCATGGCCTGAAGTTAAATGCAAAAAAGTGTATAGTCATACCCTTCGGGAAAAACAAGGTAACCCCAAGCTACCATATAGGTGGCAACCCACTAAGCACAGAAGAGGTTATCAGGGATCTGGTTACCCAGGTTGACAGTGGCCTCTCGTTTGACACTCACGTTGCTAAAGTGGTTTGAAAGACCTTCTACATTGCCCATCTGATCATGAAGGGATTCACATCCAGATCAAGTGAGGTCATTGTTCCCCTGTACTCTTCACTTATCAGACCAATGATCGAGTACAATGCCCCATTCGGGATGTATCTCACCCGACACCTGCAGCAATTGGAGAGACCCCAAAAGTTCCTCACCAAAAGGATAAAGGGACTCCAAAACCTGTCATATACTGCCAGACTGAAGAAACTCCAACTCTATTCAGTTGCATACCGTCTGCTCAGAGGTGACCTGTGCCTGACATACAAGGCCATGACCAACCCGGAATTAATGGACATGCTCCACCTCAAAAAATCCAAATCCACAAGAACCACTAGAGCAAGTGACTTAAACCTTAGCACGGATATAAATAGGACATGCTGGAGGGATAGATTTATCACCCAGAGACTCCCCATGCTGTGGAATAAAATCCTGGTCCATGTGAGGCAGGGCACCTTGCTGGCTCTGTTCAAGAGAAATCTTGACCGGTGGATGGGAGATCGTAGGTTTACCCCGGGAATCATCTCTGTGTCACTGCTGGACAGAGGCACAACAAACTAATGGGCACATTATTTCTAACATAAGGGGTGGCGTAAGCCACATAACTTTGGGCTAGGCTTATAAATGCCTTAGGGCAGATAGCCTAGTATAAACCTATGAACCTATGAACCTATAACATTGTTATTTTATTTACGTTTCTACGTTTCATTATCATTAATGCAGGTATGTATTGTGTCCTTGGGGGTTGTCCCTGTCTGATGCTATCAGAACACAGACATAACATGGTTAAGTAAAGATTGTGGAGTCTGACAAACATTTTTCATACTTGGTCATACTGCAATGCACTTTCTATTGTTTCTAGGCTGCGAAACCTTGGTTTAAACAAACCAAACACATGTTCTGTGATATTCCTTGTTTGAGCATGGGCCTCATTCTATTCTTGCTAAAAGGAGTTGTGTAGGTTTCTCATGGGTGTCATGAACTAAGGCACCCATGCATAACCTACATCTCCCACTAGATGCCCTTGAGGGGTGTCACCCCTAGCAAACCCGGTGTACAGCTCACAAGTGTGCCATACATGAATGTCGTGGAAGTTGTCTGGGCTACCTGCACAAACATTGTAGATGATCCCTTGGACATTACAAGCAACCTGACAGTTTATGTGGAAACCTTTTCTGTTGATGTACCATCTTCCCTGTTCTCCTGGTGGGCATTTATTTTTATGTGTGTACAGTCCATGTCCCCCAATACTTCAGGGAAGTGTACTATTGCATAGAATTTCTGCATGGTTCTTGCTCTGTCTTGTGGTGTTTTTGGGAAACAGTTATGCTCCCTTGCATGTAGTAGCATTGCATTTTAAAAACTGATTAAATATTCTAGCGGCAGATGCCTGTGACACCCCTAATACATCCCCTGTAGGTCTCTGAAAAGTACCAGGCTCTAGTATACAGAATAATAAATGGGTCTATATCACATTGTCGAATGCCTCTTCATTGAACTTTATTTGTGAAAACCTTTATCCGTCAAACAATCATTTTAGCTAATTTTTTTCCAGGGAAAAAATATTGGGCCATCATTGGGAATTTGCTCTGTTCCTCACTGTAGTGCAATCTTGGAGTTGGTATATTTAGTTAGGGTGTGTGTGTGGGGGGGTGTCGTTTTGCGTAGCTCCCACCACCTGAGTGAGTTTTAAATTTTGTAATTTTTGTCACTATCGGTAGTTGGCCTAGTGGTTATTTTCCCTGGGGAAAAAAACATCAGAGCAGAAGTCCAGGTAGCTCCAATTGCAGTGAAGGTCAAACAGAACAGATTATGGTGGTTTGAATGCATGTACAGGAAAGCAGAAGACAATCTGATGAAGAAGATTTGAGACAGTCAGGAAGAAGGCAGGAGGAAACAAGGTCATCCAGCAAAGAGATGGATGGATTGTGGGACAGAGGACCTGCGACAGTCAGGCATGACTGTTGAAGAAGGTAGGAGAGTGGCATTGAATCGAGAGAAATGGCAATAGTTGACATGACACCCTGACTCCATATAGAAAAAAATGGAAAAAAAGGGTAGATGTACCAAAGATGAAGTTCAGTTTTTCAACCATGTTACTGAAAAGAGTAAGAGAGAAATTTTTCTAAATAGCAGTATATAGTACTAATAACTAGGGACTGAATATGTGCAGTGGTGGATTTTTTCCCTCTCCTGGCAAAACTTCATAACTTATCCTTAAGTCTGAAGCACTTTCTCCTTGTGCTCCCCCAGTTGAGGATAAATCCACAGTTATATATTTTTTATTTTTTAATTTATGTATTTAGGGTAGATGGACTGACCACAAGGCCCCTATCTGTCACAACCTAGTCTATCTCAGGAGTAGTGAGATGAAAACATGCAATAGTAATATAAGACACTCTGATTATTAGTGTATTACCAAAAAAAGTTATTTTCCCTTAACAAGTGTAACAAACCATTTGATGCAAATGCTGCAAGTGGTTTGCTACAGTTAAATAACACACATGAAGCTCTAAAGTACTTTAGCAATGACTGCTAATGCAGTATGGGAATTCATTTTTGAATGTCAGTATTGCATTACCTGATGATCCTGTCCCAAGTACCTTGAATCCAGGGTGGCTGCTGTCTTTGCCCTACCCTAGCTACACCACTGACATTGCTGACTCTCACTGCATTGGTTAGAACCAAATCCAGAATTATGTATTTTTTGTTACATTCCCAGATTAGCTGACTAAACCCCTCATGGTCCAGAACCTCTCATGTCAGTCAGTCTCTGTTCTGGAGATCAGAATCTCCCATTTTTTCTGCAGGTGGATTTTGATTAATACACTGTTCTTTCTAATCCACTGCTTAATTCTGTCCCTCGGTCTTTCAGTCTCCTTCATTGATCTGTCTAGGGACTAATACACTCAGTCAATGCACCAGTATCCCCCCTTTCATTACCTTAGCCACCAGTGTGCTAATCCTTGGATATGACCTTGGTTGCTTTCTTGTCCCTTTATGTGGTGGTGTTCCTTCTTTGTTACTTCAAATTTAATGCCCTCTTTTCTGTCTCATCCCTTCCATGACTGTAATATCTGAGTACCCTCTACCCAAGCATCTCTATTTCCCCATTCCCTGTTGTCACTGGCTTACATTTCTGAGACACCAGCAATGTGTACCCTCCTCTTCTTCCTCACTAGTTTCATTTTTTTCTCTTTTCCTATTCAGATGCCTTGCAGTTCATAATAAAATGACCCATTTGTACCTATAGTACTGTTTTCTAATTCTTGTATTCTCCAAATTCTATGTGATGTTCTTGTATACTTTATTAAATAAAATTGTAATTGTTAACTTGTACTTGGAACTTTTCTCGACAGGCCTCTACTGATAGTAGGCCACAAGTCCAGTTGGACCTCTTTGGTAAACAAATGTCAAATAAAAAATAAATATTACCAAACCATGTATTAATTCATTTTTTTTATTTCTTTGCTATATTCTGTGTCTGTTTCGCCCTGCCTACTAGTTATGTATCTCTCCCATACGACTCAGCCTCTTAATGCAAGAACTCTAGAAAAAGCATAAAATAATGGGCGTACAAAGGCCCAAAAATAGAGACAGATTTTAAATATTACTCTTATGAACTTAGAAAGTTGCTAGAATAACTGGAGTTGTGTTTGTATCCATTTTCAGAGGGATACCTACTCTGAAACTCAAATATATGTCATTATTTAGTGACTTACATCTTCAGTGGTTTGCCAGAAAATCACAATATTTGTAAAGAATAGACCAAAAATATGAGGCAATAATCTGGACATTTGAGAGGCATGATCCAGCCCCTTTCTGTTTCACTAAATAAAAGGAAGTAATGAAAGATTATTGTAAAATGAGGATAAAGGAGTACAATATATAGTTGTTTTTTTTACTGGTATTTTCATAAAGGAACATGAATGTTTGTTTTGCAAATGCAAACAGTACAGCATGTAACAGGATCATAAACAGTTTCTAGGACTACTAAAATTAATTGAAAAAAAAAATCTTCTTTTAAAATGGGCATTTAATGCCACCAAGTGGTCATATTCTGAATTGCATGAAAATGAAAATGTGAGAATTTAAAATGAATTATGAGTGGGAAACAGCACCCACACAGTTGTACTTGGGCATTTGTCATTTTAGACAGCATTTATCAAAATGGAGGGATTACGATAATTGACAATAATAGTTAATATTTATTTTCAACAGGTCATGGGTGAGAAGGGAAAAGATACATATGAAAGCAACGTGGATTTTTCTAAATTCAAAAAAATAAAAATTTAAGTTCTAAAGTTCTGTCAGGTATCACAAAATATGGCATTGCAAGGGAGTGAGAAACATACTCAGGTGGAACGCACATCTAACTCTGAATGGAACATATCTTCCATTAATTATATGTTGTCCCCTTATTTTGTGTCAGGGAGAATCAACTCAAACGCCCTGGATCAGTTGGTAAACTCCCCTACCAGAGGTGAAAACATATTGGACCTGGTCATCACCAACAAGGGCAACAGGTGTTCCACACCAGAGGTCAGCCCGTCACTGGTTAGATCAGACCATAAACTAATCACTCTGGATGTCCGCACCCCACCACCACCCCCAGCTAAGGAAACCATAGTAAAAAACTTTTCTGAAGCAAACTTCACCTTACTTAAGACAGAGGTGGTAAGTTTCACAGCCCCCACACTAAAGGATAACGCTGCCCAAGACGCAGAAACCTTTACAAATGCACTCTATGAGCACCTACAAGGATGCATGGATCATGCCATCCATAGCAAAACCAAGACTCACTCCTCTAAGAGAATGAAACCAGTTTGGTGGACCCCTGCAATAAACAGGCTATACAATAGAAGGAGGAAACTAGTTCAGAAAAAAAAAGCAAATCCCAAGAAGGAAAGACATCCCTGATCAGTATCAGTAAGAAACTGAGGTCCCTCATGAAATCATCCAAGGCTAACTTTGAAAGAAAAATAGCCAAGGATTCAAAATATAACCACAAAGCCTTCTTTAGCTATGCTAAGAATCTAAGTGGCAACTCGCAGATATGCACTGAACTAGTGCAAAATAGCACAAAATATACTGAACCTACTGATATTGCCAACATCCTGGCAGATAGATTCAGTGCAAACTTCACCCCCCCCCTCACCTCCAAAAGGGCCCACAACAGTACCGGAAAAGTGTAGTGTCCCAAATATCACAGACGCACAGGTGAAAACAGCCCTTTCAAAAGCCAAAAACACAGCGTCAGTGGGACCAGATGGTGTCCCAGGCTGCGTCTTGCATGAACTACAGAACAAACTAACCCCTCACCTAAACACGCTGTTCAACCTCAGCCTCTCCACAGGCTACATGCCCAGAGAATGGTACACAGCAGTGGTTATTCCTCTCCACAAAGAAGGGGCCACAACTGACCTTGGTAACTATCGCCCCAGAAACCTGACTAGCCTGGTCTGCAAGGCTATGGAGCGCATCATCATGGAACTCATTAACAAAGACATTGGGAACCTCCAAACACTTGACCTGAGCCAGTTAAGAGCAGATCATGCCTACTAAACCTGGTTGACTTCTTTGAGACGGTCACCAAGGCCATAGACAAGGGAAAGGTGGTTCTTACAGCCTACCTTGACCTCACCAAGGCTTTCGACACCATTCCCCACTCAGATATTACAGAAAAACTCACCAGTCTGAACATAAACCCCTACGTCATGGGATGGGTTGCCAACTGGCTTACAGACAGAACTCACACGGTAAGAATAGTGGGCTCCAGGTCTGACTCTAAACCAGTCACAAGTGGTGTCCGGCAAGGCTTGGTCCTGGGACCCCTACTGTTCGGCATATACTTCTGAGAAGTACAGGCAAACACAGGAGGAATATGACTAACCAAGTTCACCGATGACTGCAAACTGGGAGCCATAATTGACTCTCCGGCTGACATGGACATCCTCCAAAAGGGGCTTACTAAGACGGACGGTCAAACTCATGGCCTCAAGCTAAATGCCAAAAAATGCATAGTCATCCCATTTGGGAAAAACAAAACACCCACGAATTACCACATAGGTGGCAGCCCCCTTAATACAGAAGAGATAATAAGAGATCTGGGGACCCAGGTAGATAGTAATCTCTCCTTTGACAATCATATTGTCAAAGTAGTTAGGAAATCCTTCTATGTGGCCTATCTAATTACTAAAGGGTTCGTATCTAGAAATAAAGAGGTTATAGTGCCCCTCTACTTGTCACTTATTAGACCCATCATAGAGTACAATGCCCCATTTGGGATGTACCTTACAAGACACTTCCAGCAGCTGGAAAGACCACAAAAGTACCTCACCAAGAGGATTATTGGTCTCAAACATATGTCCTATGCAGCCCGACTGAAAAAACTCCGGCTGTACTCAGTGGCATATCGCTTACTCAGAGGTGATCTCTGCCTGACTTACAAAGCCATGTCAAACTCAGAATTGATGGACATGCTCCACCTAAAGAAATCCAAGTCATTGTGAGCCACGCGGTCTAGTGAGCTAAACCTCACCACAACAATAAATAGAACATGCTGGAGGGATAGATGCCTGTCACAGAGACTCCCCATGCTTTGGAACAAAATTCCAAATTACATCAGGCAGAGCCCCTCACTAACACTCTTCAAGAGAAACCTTGACGAGTGGATGGGTAACAGAAAATACCCTGGGATCACTTCATTGGCTCTGCTTGACAGAGGATCAGTTAATTAATCAATGGGGCAGCAAAAGCCAACACACTCTGGCTAGGCTTATACATATCCTTGGGCAGATAGCCTAGTTACCTACCTATGAACCTATAAGGGAATAGGAGTATGCAGATAATTTCATAATGACATAGAAACGATTGGGTATATAGTAAGTGAATAACAAGGGTCTCTGAAAGCAAATCACAATTCATAGTCATTAACTAAAGCAGGCAATGAGTTAGTTATGGCACAAAGGCGAAACGTCACCCCTGATAAGGAATGTGATTATTCATGGACAGTCTATAGGTCAGGTGTGGGTGAGGTGACACTTTACTTTGTACAATGGGTTTAGGACCATCCAGGAGGGAAACAGACAGTGAAAGTGTGTCCTGAGGCTGTGCGTTAGTCTGTGTGTTGGCATCAACATTGCAGCCTGTGTAAGTGCTAACTTTAGCCTGCTGTTCTGCCCCAGTCTCTCTAGGTTTCAATGTAGAAGTGGTCCAGTCTGTGATTACACAAAGCAAGGCATAACAGAGTGAATGCGACTGGCCTGCAACATGTGAGACCCTATGATATACATGCAAGTTGTGGGTTGAAGCATGTAGGTAAAAATCATGCACATACCTGTGCTGGTATTCTTTCTTGCCTGTACACCTAATGCACCTGTGGTGAAGCATATACAGTGGTACTTGTGTTCTCCCTATATCTGTATGTGCAGACTTGCTGTAAAAAAGTATGGTTGCTAACCTGGTTGATCTCCTTGTGAAATAGATGGTTGCTAACCTGGTTAATCTCCTTGTGAGATGTATAGGAGTTGGTCACTCCCAGAACCTGTGACCTCTCCTCTGGTGTTATTCCCATGCCTTTCTTCTCTCTCTGCAGGGATGCTAAGCATTCCTCATCAACTATGAGACCTAGAGTGGGAGGTGGTCTCCCTCTGATGGTTGATTTTTTCTGCTGTTATGCTTTGTGCCTTTCTGCAGGCTCACCTTATCATGTTGGTGACTTGCTTCTGATATTCCTGTGTTGTGTCATTCTGTCCTGTCACAGCACTGATGTCATGAACCATGTTTTCAGTAGCATAGCAAGGTAGGGCAAAGGGGCTGTTCTGGGTGCAAAGTGTTTGAGGATATGATCGAGAAATGCAGTTCTTACATTACCATATACCAGCTTTTTTTTTTTTTTTTTTTGCTGTTTGTTTGAAGAGCTGGGCAGGGGGAGGTCTGACTGTAGGAAGCTGACTGATAACAATTGTACCAACTGGCTTCCTGCAGTGAGAGCCAAAACACTTTATTTATTTATTTTTTGCTCTTTACTTAAGAGCTGAGGGGCTGGGGTGCTAAACTGTGGAATGGGCAATAGGCACTAGATGAGACAGGTACTGCTCTGCACTTTTTCCCCTGATGTGGCCTAATAGAGTCAAATGAACAACCCCTGTCTCCAGCAAGCACTGCCCATGAGTCAGTAATACTGTTACCACAGAAGATATCCTATGCTGGCCATCTCATAATATACCCCAAGAAACAATCATGCTTAGAGAACTTAATATTGATTGGCAGGTAGTAACCCCCCCCACCCCAACAAACCCATGCTCAGAAAGTGCCACAATATATTCAAGTAAGCAATCTCCTCTACATTTTAAAAGCATATGATCATTACCAACCTAAAAGTATGTAACTGGAACATAGGAAAAATGGCCATACGTGGTAGTTGTAGACAATGTAAATGTAGTTGTAAGACTCTGGGATTAATATATATTGCTATGTGTGCATCTTGTGACAGCTTTTATGTGGGTAAAACTGATAACCCTGAACTAGGATTTATGAGCATTGCTATGCACTTAAGAAAAAAAATGTAGGAAATGCACTTTACAAACATTTTACGCATTGTAGGAATTAAAAAAAAAATGTTTTATGTATTAGAGAAGGTACCAATGCCCACTCATAGTGGTTGTTGTGGGTTGATTATTTAAACCAAAAAGTTACAGTGGCAGATAAAATTAAATGCCACTTCCCCCAGCATTAAATGAGAAAACATCACTGAATGGACTGTTGGTATTAAAGTCCATGGATATTTATAACTATTACTAATTAGGTTATTTGGATTTTTCTATGTGATTGTGCTAGAGTTTGGATAAGTATAGTAGTTTTTTTTTTCGTTACTATGTATAAATTAATTTTTTATTTGTTAATTTAATTGATTGGTTGATTTTATCACATGACATTTTTGTGTGTTATACTTAATGTGCTGTTTTAACCTGTGTCAATTATCTGAAGAGGTTCTGGAACTTTTAGGATAAAAGCTCTTGTATTATTAAAAGTGTTATTTTTCCTGTGTAGAGACATATTTTTTTTTAGGTAGTAAACTCACCCCCCCCCAAAAAAAAAACATGCTTAGAAAGTGCCACAATATATTCAAGCAAGTAATTGCCTCTACATTTTAAATTATCATTACCATCCTAAATGTATGTAACTAGAACTTGGTAAAAATACTCCCAGTAGATGGAGACGACTTCAACAAAATCTTTCTAAATTTGCTATATGATTGAACACCATTAAGAACAAAACAAATTAATTCCAACCCTGCATGGCACTATTTCCATCTTCTTCACACAAAAACGATTTAATAGTTAACTTCCATTTGCTGAGTGAAACAGCAATGCATTCTAATTGCTGTTATAAAACCAAGCAGGTAGAGACAAAATCTCAGGGACTTGGTCAAAAAAATCCAAAAGTAACAGACAAAACTTCAAACATCAAAGAAGCTGCACCAACTACCACATTAAAGCAAAAAAAAAAAAATGAGAAACATACGATACTAATCTACAGCATATCTCTGAACCTCTTAGCATAACAAATCTGAAAAAAAGCCAAAAATAATGGGTGTACAAATGCCCCAAATCAGGGATTTGCTAGAATAACAGGTTTTAAGCATGCGTTTTCTGAAGGAAATGAAGTCTGAAGCTCAAATCTCTGCCATTATTTAGTGACTTTAATCATCAATAATTTATCTGAAGGTTACAAAAAAATACCAAAAATATTAGGTAAAAATTTGGGCATTCTGTGAAAATCTGGACAACTGAGATGTATAATGTACAGCAGGGATATCAGTATAGTAATACAATCCCAGACTGCTCTGGTATTCTCTTATTAAGCTCCTCTACCAAACTCCATCAAGTAACTTTCATACTGATAGCAGTACCACTCAACTTAACACACATTTTTATAAAAAAAAAAAAAAAAAAAACATTTCTCACACTTGTCAAAGACAGACTGCGCTAGTGGTGCTGCGGTAGCATTATCGCCTCCCAGTAAGATGTTGCCCTGTTCGATTCTCAGCTAGAGCGTCTTCTTTATGGAGACATGCATGAATGGGCGTGCTTTCGTTGAAAGTTATGCATCAGGGCTGGCAACTCGGCACATAAAAATCTACTGCCAATCATTAGCGGACCGGAGTTCTGCTGTGGCGACCCCTAACCGGGAAAAGCCGAAAGACACAACAACACTTGTCAAAGATAGCCCCTCTTCAACCCCATTTTCCATTACACAAGCAAAAAGTCTTCTTCCAGCCCATTCCCACTCATCAGCTATCAAAATTTATCTAAAAAAAATAAAGCTGATTAGCTTAGTTATAGATATTTTTCCTGGTGAATTCATCAAAATGGCTGCAGATATACTACCTTACCTTGTCTCCATCCAAATTAACTGCCACTTCCAAGAAAACCAACTGCCCACTCTCTGGAAAAAGTCATTCATAACACCTTTGTACTAAGAAGGAAACTTTACTGGCTTTTCAAACTATATGTAAATCACATTATTATCACTGCTATCAAAAATCCTTGAAAAGTGCATTCACACATAACTCTTTGAAGATGTTACTGGCAATAACATTTTCTCAACAACAAAGCAGTGGTTTTGTCCAAACCATAATAAGACAACTGGCCTACTTCATTTCACTAATACTATTAATACACGTAGGAATGCAGCACTTCTAATTGCTTCTGTCTTCCTTGCTCAGTCTGAAGCTTTCAACATGGACTGCCATTGAAAACTACTAGATCAACTATCCTCCTTAAGTCTCTTCATAATTTTGTCCTCCTGGTTCCATACCTACCTCTCCAACAGACAATGATCTGTGAAATAGCAGTACAGTCTTTCACCTTTCTTTCTTTCTAGCCCTTGCAGGAGACCCCCAGGCTCCATCCTAGGCCATGCCCTATTTAACATATTCATAAAAACACTCCATGGAGCATCCAAACATGCTACATTAGTGCAGCACGTGGAATGGAGCATCCAAACATGCTATGTTAGTGCAGCACGTGGAATGGAGCATCCAAACATGCTACATTAGTGCAGCACGTGGAATGGAGCATCCAAACATGCTACGTTATTGCAGCACGTGGATGAGTCTACCTTTATCTCTCCATGCCAAATCTCATTAATCTCCAAGGAAACACTCAGACATTTTTTCCCCTGGCTAATAACTCTAATCTTCTCCTTAACCCAAAGAAAAGCAAAATAATGTTATTCACACTCAAATAACACTGTACTCTGAAGCACAATTTCACCATCATCTCAGCCAACAACACAACAATTGAAGATGTAACCCACAAAAAATTGCATGGTGTCCCCATAGATGTTAATCTCAAATATGACCAATGTATGCTCCAAGTAACCAAAAAGAAAAAAAAAAAACACACCAAAAGCTGGGTCTTCTTTATTGATCCAAGTCCCTTTCTCATAGACACAGCCAGGAAATCTCTTGCACCAGCATACCTCCTACCTACATATATATGAACATTTTTTTACCTTTATGCATCCCCATTTCTCAAGAATCTGCAAACTGCACATCAAATTAAACTTGCAACATTCTAGAATAAAGTAGCAAAATTTGCCACCACTGCCACTTTCAGGTCCAACCACTGTTTTGTCCTAAGACAACTAGGGTGGAGGGAACTTCCACATTACCTAATCAGCATGCAGTTACCTGAAGCACATGCTCTCATCAATAACCAAGAAAACTGTCGGTCTCTAAAGAACACAATACAGGCCTACTGTTCACCAAGAGAACTATGTTCCAGTGAAAAACTTCTACTAGTCACCATTAAATCAAATTATACTGCTGGAGACACACTGTATAACAACTATGTTTCAAACATCTGGAGCAATTCGCATTCCTTTGAAACAAATAGACAAGCTATTTATATCTAATCTGAAACATCTGACCAACTCCTGGCTATATTCATATTCCTTATCAGGGAAGCTTAAAAACATAACACATTAATGCATTCCATGTTTTACTTTAATTATGAATAATCACATTCCTCTGTTTTCCCCTGCCTGCATCACTCCCTCTAATTAATCTCTGGCTGTATTTACCACCCTGACCAACTTGCTACTTGTCTTTTATTAATATCATATATATATATATATATATATATATATATATATATATATATATATATATATCACAGTCTGAAGTAGGCCGTGAGTAATCTCATCCTACTCTTTGTAAGAAATTTCTAAGAGATATGTTTTAATGATCTATGGATGACAACCAACGAGGAGCATTCCTGCAGCCCCTGAGATAGTAGATTCCACATGTGAAGACTGAGGAGCCAGGTAAACCAAAGACCAGACCTCTGCATTTTAAAGCCACACCTGTGGAAGCCAACGGCAGTCCCTGAGTGGCCAAGCATAGAACCCTAGTCAAAGTATATAGTACCAATAGCTCTTTCCAGTAAGAAGGACCCAAGCCATGTATGAACAGAAACACCAATATCAAAATCTTAAAAATAATTCTAAAATGAACCAACAAACAGTACAAACCACACAGAACAGTAATAACACATACAATCATGCACCAACCTTTAGTCTGCCCTGCTGTTACTTCTTTAATCAATGTATATTTCCCTAAAAGAACTCTTGAGCCAGAAGACAAATAGCTTCTCACCATAAATAAACCAAATAAATCCCATGGACAAAGGCTATAATTGTACTCAGTAGCAGAAAAATGGAACTCCTTACTTTAACCACCAGAACTATTTATAATCTACCAACATTTAAATGGCCCCTAAAAGAATACTTTACAAAATCATGGACCTACCCCTGTGCCAATCCTGGCTGAACTTACTCACAATACTTCTCTCACCTCCTTCAACCTAAATCATACTTCACAACCATCTCCAACCTCCTGTTCTACTCCTTTATTTTGTTTTTCCCACTAACTTACCTTATCTACTTCATCTCTGCAGACCTTTCCTTTACCTCTTTCTCTTTAATCCCTACTTACCTCAGCTACCTGAAGACACCTTACCCTGCACTCTTCTTATAATCTCCTTCATCCTTCTTCCTTCTATAACCATAATATGAACATCATCTGGCATGCTAAGACATCATTTAATTTCCCTTCACTGTCTCTAATCATGTAATGTCTAATATCTCTTTAAATATCTCATTACAATTGTCTCAGGTCTCATTTATCACATACTAATCTATATAATAAAATATATAACTGTTGAGCTTTTCCTCCCATATCCTCTCCAACTCATGTTATTGTTTTTCATTCCACTTTAATATGAAACATATGTTCTATGTTTTTCTCATTGCAACATTTTTCACTGTTATGTTTTGTAGTGTAACATGATACTTTGTGATTTAAAATATCTGTACTTGATGTTTTGTAGTCTAACATGATACTTTGTGATTTAAAATATCTGTACTTGATGTTTTGTAGTCTAACATGATACTTTGTGATGTAAAATATCTGTACTTGATGTTTTGTAGTCTAACACGATACTTTGTGATTTAAAATATCTGTACTTGATTTTTGAAAGAATGAGATTGTGAAGCTTTTCTTTCTGGGCCGCCATTGAAAATGGGCACTTTCTGGCCCAGTTGAACTTCCCTGGTAAACAAATGTTGAATAAATAAAGAAATAAATAGGGATAATATGTTGGGAATATAAAATACCAGTAAGTAACCTAACAGTTTTGTGTTGCACTAAATGTTAAATTCAGTGATGGGGAGTCCTAGGTAAAGGGCACTGTAATAATCCAGACATGATAAGACTAAGGCTTGAAACTCTACTGAGACATCAGGCCGAGATCAAAAATGCTTTATCGTAGATATGATGGTGAGTCCTAGGTAAAGAGCACTGCAGCAATCCAGTCATGATTAAACTAAGGCACAAAACTCTACTGAGAAATCAGCCTGAAATAAAAAGTGCTTTATCCCAGATATGCTTTTTAAATGCAAACAAGATAATTTTACAACAGCTAACAATTGACCTCTTAGAGTCAACCTTTGACCTAGAATAACTCCTAAATTGCATACTTTCCCAAGATGATTTCCATAATAAAGAATGGGAGTTAGAAGAAAATGGACTGAAGAATCTCTCAAGGTAGCATGGATTGCATAGCCTCAATTTTGGAGGTGTTCAATGCATTTTTCATTATTAAATATTTCAATTAGACAGGCAGGGAGGTCTGTCTGGACATTTTTTAAAGCAAGCAAACATTATAATATGATACATAGATCCTGGTTACAGAACTGTAAACATCAAATTAGAGCAACATATGACTGCAGTACAGTAGGTCTGCAATTAAAAAATAAGCTAACTTGAATGTACTATACATATTATTAAAAATATGATTTGCATGGTGCTTACAATATGGAATGACAAGAATATTTTCAGGTATTAAAAAGTAATCCTTCAACATTGTATACATGTGTGACATGATAGAAGTAATATCCAACATTATTAGGTCACTGGTGCAGTAGCCTAAGCTTCACAGGTTATATCCTGCCAAGAATATGACCACTGGCCAGCTTGTAAAGCTTCAGGGTACCTTCCATACACCCTAACAACTGTGGGGCTGCAGGAGAGTCACATAAAAGCAGTGGTTAGGGAGCCAAAAGCTTCAGAACTTTCTTGCCACCAAAATGCACTTCCTCTGTGGGTTTCATAGAACTTATAGTCTGGCTTGTGATCCTTCAAGGTTGAGCAGATAAATACCCTGCTGAAGAAAACCTTCCATAATTTTATTTCTGAAGAAAAAAAAAACATATATGTGTGTGTGTGTGTGTGTGTGTGTGTGTATATATATATATAAATATATATATATATATATATATATATATATAATATATATATATATATATATATATATATATATATATATATATATATATTTATATTTTGGTGAAATTAGTAACTTTATGCTTAAAGAATATTGTTAGAGACTGTTATGGCTGGTAGGGGATTTGCATCGTGTGCATGCTTGTGTAAAAAAAAGTTTTTTTTCTTCTTATTTTTTTACATATCAATGTAGTATTAATGTATTAGAGGCAGAACACTGTGCCTTTGGGGAATGTCATTTGCTTTTTTTTTTGTTTTTTTTTTTTACTTCAAAAGCATTACTTTTCTGTCAGTAGGTTCAGTGACCCACACAGGGTGTGCTACCCATCTTTCAGGATTCATTTTCATCTAAACATGGAGCATTTGCCTGTTTCCTTTGTTCTTTCTACTCCCATCAAATAGAAAAATAAAATTTCTCAAGACTCAGTCAGACTGGTTCCCTCACTGTCTCAGCCACCAATGGGTGAATCTGCTGTGGCTGGACTTTGTTACTTGGACCTCTCAGTGATATCTTTTGGTCCTTTTGATGTAGTTCCTTGGGAAGCCTTTAAGGATTGGGAGACACATCCTTTGTGGCTGTAGGGTTATCCTTTCTGGGTAAAGAACTCCCTTGCTGGTCTTAAGGGAAGGAGTGGATGAAGGTTTACTGTATAACTGGGGTATGTTGCCTGATTTCCAGGATATTGTCCCTGCCATGAGTCCATCTTTTTCCATGGATTCTCACAGGAAAAGGAAAACAAAAACTAAGACTTGCACTTCTGCTATATCTTTAACTATGGACAGGGAAGACTTTACTAAGGAATTGTTTTCTGTCTTTAATGTTTAAATCCTATTTCTTCAAAGAAAACATATACAAAAAGAAACATATTTCCTTCACATTCTGTTACTGATTCCCAGTCAGATGAGCAGGGAATGGAGGTAGAATGTTTTTCTTCAGTGAACTTTCCTCAAGCTGAATATTCTGATTCTGATGAAAGTGATACTTCAGAGTTCCTCCATAAGAACTATCTTTTGCTCAGACCTTAGGCAAAAGGAAAGATTTATTTCAGTGGGAACATAATGAAATCCATATTTTCCAGCAAAAGTATTACAATTTCTTGCAACTGGATATTCCATAGCCTACAACAGTCCTTCCTCTTTAATTAGCTTTAAAGGATGTTTTCTTAACACTTTGCAGCATGCCTGACAGCCAACATCCTATTACTAAAAATTCTGATATTTTATACAAAGTACCTCAGACTCATAAATATCTGTTTTCTGATTCTAAAGAAGACTCTGCAATTATTTACTTATCTAAAATGTTTGTTCCTTAACAGATTGTAAATTCTAACCCTATCCCTCTGACAAGAATGGGAAACATTTGTGATAGATTTGGAAAGAAAGTTTATTTTTCTGCTACTTTACCCTTCAAAATTTTGAACTGCTAGGCTCACACTAAAATTTTTACTGTCTACCTTTGAGAACATGAGATACTTTACTGTTAGTCTTCCCTCTTCAGAAGTTAAAAATTCTTTGATTTCCTTAAATGTTCCTGCTTTCCAAACTCCCCTTAAAATACTTATATGATTCTGCTGATGCTGTCTCCAGGGCTGCTACTCTTGAATCAGTTATGAAATGATTTGCTTAGTTACATTCTCAGAACCTACCACAATATTTTAAAGCAGATATTTTGTATTGTCCCATAGACAAGTATGTTCTGTTTCGCTATTCTGCAACTGAGATCCTTACAATTTTGATAAAAGAGGGAAATTGATTCAAGGGATGACTCAAAATTTCCAACTCTCCTTTTTTAAATTCAGTAAAAACTTTCTTTCTTACTCAGCATAATTTTTCAAACATCAATTTAAGCAGAAAGATGCCAGCAGACATATTTTAAAAAGCAACAGAAAGGAGGCTCTAAAAGTGAAGGGAAAATGTCTCAGAACCAAGGACATTCCAAAAATTCAGAATGAGTACTTGACTCATTAGCCTCACCCCTCTCACCCTGGCAATCTGTCTCTCTTTCTAGGTCTGCATCTACCCAGTGGCATCAGCTTACTTCAGACAAATGGGGTCTAATACTTATATAACAGGGGTACAGGAAGCAATGGGAGTCCCTGCCTCCTTTCCAGTGGATTATGCCTCATACTATAAACCAAATATCCTGTTTCCTCCAGTTTTGCATCCCATATTGTCTCAGCTGGTGATAGAACTAGCACCCTCAAATAAGACAGGTCAAAGTTTTTATACAGGGGTCCTTGTGGTGGCAAAGAAAGAAGGAGTTTGGAGACCGTTTCTACATATTTCCTTCTCAATCTCTATATCAAGGTCCAAAAGTTCAAAATGCTGTCCCTCTAGACCTTGTTACCTCTCATTCCCCCTTCAGTTTCATGACACCTTTATACTTAAAATGCACATATCATCACATTCCTGCTGGCAAGGAATTCAGACATTTTTTCTGTATCTGGGTAATACTGTCATTCATCTGTCTTACCCTTTGGGCTATCTGCTGCACCAAAGGTATTTATAAAGTGCCCGGCTCCAGTAATTGTTTATTACAGACTTCAGGAAATACACTACATATTTCCATATTTAGACAATTGTCTTATATTTGCAGACTCTTTTTTCCAGTTATCAGGACTCTCTGAGGTGTCAAGAAACTACTTCTCAGTCTGGAGTTTCAGTTGAACTTACAAAAAGCTTGTCTCGTCCCATGCCACAAAGTAGTTTTTTCTGAGATGTCTTCTGCATGCTTCCTTAGGAAAGTCTTGTCTTCCTAAGAACAAAGTAGAACTATGCAGCAAAAACTTCCTGTCATTTTCCAACTAGTCCCTGATATCAGCCAGGGTCAGGAATTTCTCGGGATTCTGGGAACCTATTTATTTTGTATGTCGAATTCGACTCATGGGTCTTTGAGACAGTTGTCTTATGTAAGAATTCTTAAAGGGCGTGAGGCTGGAGCACTAGTTTTGCCAGGCTGGACCTGAGAAGCAGCTTAAGGACCCACGAGTTATATTGGATGGACGTGAATGAAAGGATCCAGCATTATGGCAGGTACATAAGTACCGTTTTTGTGACTTTTATGATTATTATGATTATTATCATGATTCCCTTCAGATTTAGCGCTATCTTATGTTAGTCTGGTTTTAACATCATCAGCCTTTATCTTTTCAGAGGACAGTGCTGGGATTTTAAGAAGGAAGTTACTGTACTGAATGAACCATTTGCCTCTCAGTCCTGACCTTCCCTTTTTCCTTCTGCTTCATTTGCAATCTGTCACAACAGATGCCTCATACTTTGCTTAGGAGGCTGCATTCAATTGGATGAAAGTGCAAAGTCTGTGGAACAAATGGGACAGACAAAAACACATCAATGTCAAAGAGTTGTTTGCTGTAATAAATACTCTAAAGTCCTTAAACCATCTCTGGTTTTCGAGACCTCTGCACGTTGCCAGAGACAATACCACAGTGATGTAGTTTATAACCAGACAAGGGGGTATCACACCTTATCTCCTTTGCAGACTTGGCAAGATGACCTGAGAAGTAGCAATTTAGCTCAGTTAAACTCTTCAGGCTTCTTATATTCCATCAGAACAGAACATTATTGCAGACAAGCTAGGCAGGACCAAGACAGAAACTCATGAATGGAAATTACTCCCAGGGGGTTTTCAGGAATTGATACACCCGTGGGGAACACATCAAATAGATCTGTTTGTCTCCTTTCAAAACAGTTAAAGAAATTTTGCTCCAGTATTCCTTACAAACAGGCCTGGAAGACAGATGCTTTCTCATTCCCTGTACAGAAATGTCCCTGTATTCCTTTCCACTGATATCCAGAGTTCTAAAGATCCAGAAAGATTCTTCAAAGATGATGGTGGTATCTCTAGTTTGGCCCAGGCAACAGTGGTTCTATCTACTTTTGAAAATGGCCAAGGGAAGTTACCACAAGCTTCCTCAGAGGTTTATTTAAACAAGACAGGGGTTGTTTTTTACACCCCATCCTGAAATCACTTCAGCTAACTGCCTGGATGATACAGTTTTGATACGTTTTAGACACATTTTCTCTGAGGATGTGCAGCAGATATTAAAGGAGGCTAAACTACTGCTAGTTGGCACCAGACTAATAACCACAACCCTTTCAGGGCCCAAATGCCACTGGTTTTGGAATATTTGCATGAGTTATTATCTGGCCTTTCTTACTCTTCCAGCAACATCCATCTTTTGGCCATTTCTGCTTATGTGGTCTTAGATCTCCCCCTTTCTTCTCTTCATGTAGTCATTCAGTTTTTGAAAGGGGTTTCATATATTCATCCACCTAGAAAACCGATTCCTCCTTCGAATCTTTACTAACACTTCTACCATTTAAATTAGCTCACCAGGCTGAAGTGAGGTTCTTAACATGGAAGGCTGTTTTGCTCATTGCTATAACTACTGCAAGAAGAATATCTGAGTTACAACTCTTATGGTGAGTTCAGCCCTACCTCATTTTCCACAAGGATAGGGTTTCTGTGTGAACATATCCTTGTTTTATTTCTAAAGTGATTTCACAGTTTACCTTGAGCCAATCTATTAATATTCCTGTATTCTTTTCAGAACTAAAAACCAGGGGAGAAAGAATCATATACACTTTGGATGTCCACAGGCAGCGCACATAATACTTGGATAGAACTAAATTTTTCAGGAAGGCCACTCAGCTATTTGTTTCCTATGAAAGGACAACTAGTACCCAAAGCAGACAGTTTCTAGATAGTTGGCTAATGCTGTTTCTTTCCGCTATCCTTACCATAACAAGTAACTTCCAGACAGGGTCAGGGTTCACTCTACTAAAGTTTTGGCTTCTTCTGTGGCTTTTTGAAAAGGGGTGGACTCTAGAAGTCTTCTGGAAGCTGCAGCTTGGTCCTCTGTACATGTTTTTACAAAGGATTAGAGGTTGGATTCCTTTTCAAGGTCCAGAACAAGATTTGCTGGGACCACACTCCAGGGGCTCCAGGATTCTTGAATTCCTTCTCCCTATATAATTCTAACCTTTGGTTAACTCCCCATAAAGCTTAGAGTACTGGAACAATTATCTATTGTACATAGTACAGTTGTGCAAGTAAATGTACCATAGCAGTAGATGTTCTAATAGATTACTGTTGCATTAGCCATCTCCGCCCTCCATCTACTTGTTCTGTTTTTGCTGTTTTGTCAGGGAGTGGATGTACATGCTATTTTTTAGTTACATATGTTATATGTACAATTTTTGTAGCCTGCAGGATCAACCCAATGGCTCTCCATTCTATACCCAGTTGAGCCATTTACGTCTTCACTGGAATGAGACCCTTCTAGCCCATTCACTCTCCACTGGATACAAGAGTCAGGTGTTAGGGAATCGGATAGTTGGCTGATCCTGTGTAATGCTGCATCCCTGCCCCTTTGGCAGCCTGCACGTTCCATTATAGCTGCTCTCAGAAGGCATATGCAAACTGCTACCTATGCTCAACCTTCCAGCAAAGTGGTTTACTGCTGTGTAGAATGTGCATGCTTGGCTTCTTGCTGCAGGTGACACTCCTGAAGTCTTGCAGTTGTTGTCAGTGCAGGAAGTCAAGCTGCCTCACTCCTCCCAGAATGGGTAAGCTGGTGTTAGCTGTTTAATCCCATCTTTCCCTGCCCCCTCCCTTTAACTCACATGCCAGTAGTTGACTGTGGCTCATTTGGGGTTATGTCAGGGCTTTATCTCTCCATGCTACAGGTTCAAGCAACTTGTTTTCATATTTTCACTTGTACTACACTTATGAAATGTAAGGAAGTGTCTAGATGAACTGCTAGATACCTGATTACCTGTAAGTACTTCTACTATTCTCTCTCTCATAGTACTTCTACTATAAGAGAGCATAACACGATCCCTGTTATCATGATACCTCACTTGCAATACCTTGAAAGCTACCCAATGTATATAATGTAATGCAGAGGCATAGCTAGGTCGGGGTGAAAGGGACAGCTATCCTAGGCACACGGTATCAAAAAGCAAAATTGGCATATACATTTTTTTTATTTAAATTTAATGCTACTGTCCTAGTCTTCAAGAGTAGACATAGAGTGCTTTAGGGCCTAGTGCTCCTGAATCCCAGTTTGAAAAACATGCCTTTTGTTTGGCTGTCACATAGAGTATGAGGACATTAGAGACCTGGGGTACCTTCTTAGGAGAGAAGGAAGGAGCGCCAGATTTTTCTTTTTTTTACTTTCAGATTGTGAGGGGGTAGAGCACTGGGATATGACACTTTTCTTCATAAGCAGAAACACTAGATTGGAGAAGGGACCTTTTTTTTTCTCTTTCAATGAAGAGTTGAGAGGGCAGGGATCTAGCTTGCAATGCAAAAGTTATGGATGTGATTTTTTTTTTGGCTCTTCAAATGAAGTACAGTGGAGGCAGAATACCAGACTGGAAAATGTCCCCAGGCAGTAGAAATGGCAGCTGCACTTCTGATATAAAGCAACAGCTCAAAATAAGTGTGTTTTAGGCAGGATGCAAGCTTTCATACCTTCTTAATTTATATATATATATATATATATATATATATATATATATATATATATATATATATACCAACTTCATACTTATACAACATTGTAGAAGGAAGACACTCCTCAAAACAGCTCAAAATGGTGTCAAAGAATCACTTGTTTTACACTAACGGGAGAGAGCAAGTGATTTTTGAACTCTCATGCATAGAGAACACACAGACAAGCCCTTTAAGCATATAACTGGATGGTTTCTGATATAGTAGAGAGTTTCTTTTTTACTCCTTGGGTGTGGTCAGTAATGTGCATTAAGTATAACAATTGCACAATTCTAATTTAATTTAAATTTACCTGATTGATCAAATGTCATATTTTTCATCTGATTCAACAACTGGATTATTAGATCTGACTGAATCCAGCCTCAGCACTTTCCTATCCATAATTCCTTCTGGCTACCTCACTTCTCATTTGCCACTTGATCCTTCAAGATGTGTGGTTCAAGGGCTATATAATAGGATTGCATCTTAACTCTTCCTTCCTGTTTCTTTCTTTGGAAGCATATTCAGATATTTTTAAGGCAGTTTTTTTTTTCTTTTCCAGCCTTCCCTACCCTTAAAAAATCTTTACTATACTATGCTCCATTCTCTGTTCTTGATGATATATGTTTTTGAACTGCTGGTTGTCTAGTTGAGGTTGCTATTTCTAGCTTAGATGGTGTAAAGTTTAATAGTACTGATTACTGTGGTGGAGTTTGTTGCTGTACAGTTACTTGTTTCTAGGTTAGTATATCTGATAAGGCCACTGGATTTGAGAAATACTCAGCTTGTGAGCACAGGATCCCACCCCAAGACTCTCACTTCCTATGTATGTGTATTGTCTGAGTGTGTATCATTTGGATATGGATTATGAAGGTTGTGCCTTGTTTGGGGCCAGGGCCCTACAAGACCACTGTGACAAATTAGTTTTGAAGTGCCTTCTTCCCACCCAAGCCAGAGGATTAGCTTCTTTTGCTCCAGAAATGTCCTCTCCATCTTCCAAAAAGTCAGATAAGCCTAAAAACCCTAAGAAAAAGAAGAAAGAAGAGTAAAATGAGCTACGTAAAGAAAAAGAGAGAGCAGAAAAAGAGGACAGAAAAATAAAGGAAACAGTCCAAGGTCCAGTTAGAACATTCCAGTTTGGTGCCTAAGACTCTGAGATGTTTGGTTCCAGAAGTTCTTCAGATCTGCCCACCATTTCCTCCTCTACATTTCCCCCAGGAGCCAGACAATTCCAGGCTCAACTCTCCATTCTTACAGGAGAAACATCAGTGTACATCTTGGTCACCATATGTGGCTTCATCCTTTAGGTCGTTCCATTTGTTGAGGAGTCTGTCAGAAGCCAACATTGACAGAAGGTTGTGAAAGTTTCTTCGGACACAGAAGGACAGTTCCATCATTGATCTCTCCTGTTCGAGTCTGACTTTTGGACATGATGCCCAGGGACCCAGGTTTTCCCTATGGAGTACCCACTGTAGAGCTGACAGCATTATTGACTTTGACTCCACCTGTTTCCCTCACTGTCTTGACTCCAGCCTCATTGGATCATGATGAGTCTTAGAGCTGAAGCATATGATTCAAGGCTCAGATATCAGGGTCAACTCCAAAGCTTTTAGATCCTTCCTTGCCCCTCAGTGCCTCAGCTCTGGACAGTTCACCACTATTGTTAGCCTCATAGCCAGAATGTATCGGATCTGGAGATGCTCCATCTATGTCCTTAATTATTCAGGGGGTGCTGCTTTGGCTCTGCATTCATTTTCGGCTTTTGTGGCATTTGAGAATTCTCTCTGGATCCAGATGAGAGGTTGGTCTATCCCACTCTGCTCCATCCTGACTCTCCCATAGATTCTGTCTCTGTGTCCATTCATCTTTCTCTTAGTGAGCTCTCTGCCTGATTCTGACCGTTACCATGAATATCCTATGGGGGGAAGGCCAGAGGAAATGGACCTTTAAGAGGAGGCACTTGGACTCATCTCCAGAGTTAGTCAGAGAAGATGCCAGTTTCTATTAAAGGGATGGTAACTCACAATTCCTTCTGGAAGATGTCTCCTTCAGGGATATTCTGGGGTTGATGAAGCAAAAACGGAGTTGGTCCAGTAAAACTCCCTCCCCAGAGGAGTCAGTGTTCCACGGAGCATCCAGGGCTGGTTCTTCTACATCCTGGGTGGTTCCATTTGCTGACAAACTGATAGATCTGACTACTCAGCAGGCTTGGGAGGTACCTGATGTGGTGGAGTTGATTCTACAAAAAACAGCCAAGATCTTAGTGAATCCTTGGAATAAGTTCCACTGGAATGTGGGTCCCCCAGTAGGCACCATGGTTATTGTGGCAGCTACATGAAGGGAACTCTCAGAGGAGAGCATGTATTTTAATCCCCATAACAGAGAATCTAGGACATTGGACAGATTTGGGAAATATCTGTATGCTTCATAGGTTCATAGGTAGGTACTAGGCTATCTGCCTCAAGGCATTTATAAGCCTAGCCAGAATGTGTTGGCTTTTGCCGCCCCCTTAGATTAGTTCCCTGTGCCTCTGTCCAGCACAGCCACTGAAGTGATCCCCGGGGTAAACTTTCTGTTTCCCATCCACTTGTCGAGGTTTCTCTTGAAGAGTGTTAGTGAGGAGCTCTGCCTAATGTAGATTGGAATATTGTTCCAAAGCATGGGAAGTCTCTGGGACAGGAATCTATCCCTCCAGCACCTCCTATTTATTGTTGTGGTGAGGTTTAGATCCCTAGAGCGTGTGGCTCGAGGGGATAAGATTTTCTTTAGATGGAGCATGTCCATCAATTCTGGATTGGATATGGCCTTGTATGTCAGGCAGAGATCACCTCTGAGTAGGTGGTATGCAACTGGGTACAGCTGGAGTTTCTTCAGTTGTGCTGCATAGGGCATCTGTTTGAGGCCAGTGATCCTCTTGGTGAGGTACTTCTGTGGTCTTTCCAGCTGTTGCAGGTGTCTTGTAAGATACATCCCAAATGGGGCATTGTACTCTGTTATGGGTCTTATGAGTGATGAGTAGAGGGGCACAATGACTTTTTTTGATCTGGATGCAAACCCTTTTGTGATTAAGTGGGCCATATAGAAGGATTTTCTAACCACTTAGACAATGTGATTATCAAAGGAGAGATTACTATCTACTTGGGTCCCCAGATCCCTTATTACATTTTTCATATTTAGGGGACTACCACCTATGTGGTAGTTTGTGGGTACTTTGTTTTTTCCAAAGGGGATGACTATGCACTTTTTGGCATTTAGCTTGAGGCCATGATTTTGACACCAGGTATCCGTCTCAGTGAGACCATTCTGGAGGATGTCTGTGTCAGCCAGAGAGTCAATTATAGCCCCTAGTTTGCAGTCATCTGTGAACTTGGTCAGCCATAGTCCTCCTGTGCTTGCCTGTACCTTTGAGAAGTGTATGCCGAACAGGAGGGGTCCTAGGACTGAGCCCTTTGGAATGCCACTTGTAACCATTTTAGAGTTGGACCTAGCTCCTGCAACTCTCACCATGTGGGTTCTGTCTGTGAGCCAGTTGGCAACCCATCTTGTGACAGAGGGGTTTATGTTCAGGCTGGTGAGCTTGTCTGTAATACCAGAATGGGGAATGGTGTCGAAGGCCTTTGCGAGGTCTAGGTAGGCTGTGTGTACCACCTTTCCCTCATGTATAGCCTTGGTAACTGTCTCAAAGAAGTCCACCAGGTTTAGGAGGCATGATCTGCTCTTAACAAAGCCGAACTGGGTAGGGTCCAGTGTTTAGACGTTCCCAATGTCTCTGTTAATGAGTTCCATGATGATGCACTCCATAGCTTTGCAAACCAAGCTAGTCAGGCTTATAGGGCGATAGTTCCCGGGGTCTGTTGTGGCTCCACCTTTGTGGAGCAGAATAACTGTTGCTTGCTGATACTGATGAGGGATGTCTTCCCTTCTTGGGATTTTACTCTTTTCTGTACTAGTTTCCTCCTTCTGTTGTATAGCTTGTTTATGGCAGGGGTCCACCAGACTGGTTTCCTTTTCTTGGAGGAGTGAGTCTTGGTTTTGCTTGGGATAGCACGATCTGTGCATTCTTGTAGGTGACCGTAGAATGTATTAGTAAAGGATTTTGCAGCTTGGACAGTGTTATCCTTTAGAATGGGGGATTTGAAACTTTCCACCTTGGTCTTAAGTAACGTGAAGTTTGCTTTTGAAAAGTTATTCACGGTAATTTTCCTATCCGGGGGGGGGGTGAAATGTGGATATCCAACGTGATTTGTTTATGGTCAGATGTAACCCGGGGATGGGGGCAGAATGTGGATATCCAAAGTGATTTGTTTATGGTCAGATCTATCCAGTGAGGGGTTGACCTTCGGTGTGGAACACCGGTCGCCCATGTTGGTGATGACCAGGTCCAAAATGTTGTCACCTCTGGTGGGAGTGTTGACCAGTTGATCCAGGGCGTTTGAGTTTATAAATTCCAGGAAATGTTGGGCAAGGGAGCTAGTACTTGAGTAGTTCTCCCAGTTAATGTTTGGGTAATTGAAATCACCCAATATTAGGGTGTTTGGTAGGACCTTTATTTTTCCCAGTGTTTCCAGAAACGCGGAATGGGGTCCTGGGACATGGTGAGTGATCTGTAGCAAGCTACAATTTGAATTGCAGTTTTGCCTATTGTTAGTTGCACGTGGATGATCTCTGAAGCATCGTGCTGTGCCACTAACCTGGAGGTGTGGGTATTCTTGATGAATATGGATACGCCCCCATCTTTTGTATTTCGGTCCGGGTTCTGTGGCCGAAATGTATGGTATGAGATGTAGCCTGGTAGTGCTCGGGTGCTCTCTGGAGCCTTAAACCAGGTTTCTGTTACTGCACATATATAAATTTTCTCCATACTGAGGAGTGCCTCGAGTGCGTGCATTTTGAGGTTCTCGCATTGAGTAGCATTGCCCTCAGTTTTTTGTTACTTGTACTATTTAAGGTGGTGGGTTTGTCTTTTGAGCCTTGCCTAAAAAAAGGCACTATGGGGGTGGCAAGAGCCTTGGCCAGTATTCGACAGCCTAAGGGTGAAAGGTGCAAGCAGTCTCTAGTGAAGTAGCGTGGCTTGTCGAGCATGTCATCCCAGGTGGACAGACACTGGATCCCCTTTGAATGACACCAGAAACTTAGCCAGTTGTTGAAATTGATAATTTTTTCTCTATACCTTGGAATCATTCTTGGTGAGGGCAGGATGCTACTCAGGGTCAGGGTCATACCAGCCTGGGCTACGTGATCAGTGAGCTCCTCCATGTCTCTTTTCATGTAATCCAGGGAGATATGGCTCAGGTCATTCACACCAACATGGACAATGACAGAGTCATCATTGTACTTGTTCTGGAGTGACCTGAGTGCTTGTGTTATGTGGCAGATACTGGCACCAGACAGGAAGCTAACAGTAACCTTCTCCTTATTCAGCCTAGTGAGTGGGACGTCAGTGTGCCTGTCTATAGAGTCATCTATTACTAGTATGTTGGGTATGTTATTTTGCCTTAAGGGCTGTGATTGAGTGGCACACTGGTTTTGTGAAGTATGTTTTTCATGGTTTGTGTTGGGGGTGGAGGTTGCTTGGATCTCTGCTTTGGAGTTCTCTGTTGATTTTGCAGATTTTTGTTTAGAGCTTCCGAGTATGTTTACGTGTATTTATGTGTGTTTTTTGCCAGTGCTGGTTTAATGGGTCTATGTGAGACTGGTGGTGTGATGCAAGTATTTCCCTTCTCCTCTTGACTGTCTGATCCAGCCTTGGGTTGAGAGAGCTTAGCCTCCAATTTGGCTGTATAATTGCATCTCTCGCATGTATTAGTGTTTGGTGGTAGGAGGAGAGGGTTGTCTGTGTACATGAGGCAGTTGTAACATTGCCTCAAAATGCCCAGATTCACCAGTTAGACTGGAAGAGTACACATGAAGCTGCCCTTTGGACATGCCTGGATATGTACAGTGAAGTGTTTTACTGGATGGCTGGTAAGATTGAATAGTGAGCCTTGTCCTTCTGTACAGTATAGGGGGGTATACCCTAGCTAACTGGTGCTGCCCGGCACGCAAAACCGGGCAAATGTGGTTTTTATAGCAGGGAAATGAAAGAGATGGAAATTAGCCCAAAATGGCCAATAAACTACTAATTTCTGGGCTTAAACCACTCCTCCAGGGACAGATAAGCTGCTCAAAGCTCCCCTCTCTCACAGGTGAATAGAGAAACTTCCTTCTATCCAAGTAAAGTATGGGCAAACACAGAGATTTGTAACACAGCCCTGAATGGACCTGAAAACTTAACTATACTAGCTTAGAAAGGTGGCAAACAAGTTTTTTTTTTTGTTTTGTTTTATTTTTCAGAAAATATAGCAGATACAATCAAAAAAACACTTTAAATGCACAGAAAAGGATACTTATTGTTATATATCTCGGATCAGAGTTGTAGTCAGTGCCCCTAGTAATAAAGTAGGAAGAAACACAAATAAAGAAACACAAATTCAGTGATTTTTGCAGTCCAAGTGCTGAACTCTTTGGCTCACATGAATACTTCCAGTGGGAATTGATGAAGGAGCTGTGAAAGTCCCGCTTGGATAACCTGCCTGGGAAAATCTACAAGTCAGTGGAGTCTCAGTTATCTACCTCAAATCCATGACTAATGTAACCATGTGTCTGATTTCTAATGCAGCTGATTGTACAGCAAGGGTAGCAGGCACCTGGATGCACCTAAGCAGTTTTGTAGAAGACTTCAAGACATCCTTCATCAATGACCTCTTTAATGCTTTCACCCTTTTTGGACCTAAGATGGAAGAAATGCTTACCAGGAGCAAACAGAAAGGCAAGACCCTATCTGCAGTCAGCATTTGTTTTTCTGCCCTACAATGGGTCTTTCCCCAGAAGCAAAAGGGGGAAAAGTTATGGTTTTGAAAATTCCAGGGTTTTGGCCAGGATGCTTCTGCTGACAGCACCCCAGGGAAAGGGGGGAATAATTTAATAATAACAGATGTTGCACGAGGGGCAGTGGTGGACTGCAAAACCAAGGGTTTTGAGGTCCTTTTACAGAGAAATCCTTCCAATGCTCCTAAATGGTTGCCCAACTGCCATACTCTGGAGACAGTCGAGGGTTTCACTTATCTCTGCACCATCTAGTGTGGCAGACCATCACTCAACATTCCTGAGTGCAAACGTTAATTACCAGAGGGTGTGTTGTTCCTTTTCTTTTCCCCTCCTTAGAAAAAAAGAAGAGAATTCTCAATGATACACTCAGAGTTAGTTAGCAGCAGCAGAAGTAACAATGCTGCTAGAAAAGAGAGTCATCCGGCAGGTCCCCCCAAATCAACTAGGATCCTGAGTCTATTCAAGGATGTTTTAAGTTCTGAAAAAAACGGGGGGACCTAAGGCCCATTCTGGACCTAAGCCACCTAAATGAGTTTGTAAAACCAGCAAAATTCTGAATGGTCAGTTTTCAGTGCATTCTACCTCTCCTGAAGAAGGATGACTGGATGTGCTCTATAGGCCTCCTGGATGCATGGTATCATATAGGGTATGTCAAGGTACCCCAAATGATGTTCTAATATTTGCAACATGATTTAATCATTTCAGAGGCAAAAGTTCTAAGATCTGCATTTAAAAGAGATTTGAAGGTTTTACAAAGTATGTGAAGACGCAAATCTGAGCAAGTGTGATTATCTCCAAATAGCTCTGACAACTCCTTAAGCTTGTCGGGAAGGTTTAGATGGTATGGAAAATAGGTGAAAGGCGTCTAGAGGGCTTTTTTCCCAGCTGGGTAGTCTGTCCCAGTTTGGATAAAATAACTCCAAGGCTGCATGGCTGGACAGATGAGAAAAGTAACTTTTGGAGGAAGAATTTTCCCACCAATCTTAGAGGCACCAGAATTTGGTCAGTTCTTGTGTAGGTGTTATGAGCTTTAGAGAAATGATTGACAACCTTACATCAGAAGAAGCAAGGGCTCCTACGTTATTTAGCTTGAACTTATGGGAGAGCTTGGTTGAATGACTAGGTCAGCCTCTTGAGGTTTGATGAAGTTGATTTTTTTTTAGGTCCAGCAGGTGTGTAATGGGAATGAAGTCACCAGTCAAGATTTGGGGTCCCTGCATATTGCCTGCAATTAAATTAAAAAGAGCTTATAAAATTTGTTAGGTTGGAGTTTTTTGAATGCTGACAATTTACTTTGGTAAATTTTTCATTACTAAATTATAATATGACTCCATCTAGAGACCACTCTGTAGCCAAGAAAGTACTTGACAGGAGTATGGCATTATTTCCCTTACAGAGCTGTGATGGCTCATTGGCATCCTTTGCTGGTCCCTGATCTGGTGCCCCTCAATACTAAGTCGAGGAGAAAAAAAAGGTTTGTTATCTGCTTCCCCAGTCTGATGCTCCTTTCTCCTAACGTGTCTCCTATGTGTCCTGCCCTCACAACTATATGAGGAAATGATCTGGTACTACTCCTTAGGAGGTCCTCTGTGTCCTACCCTCACTTCTACCTGAGGAAGAAATGAAAAAAAAAATCAGATCTTCTGATGAGCCCCTCAAAACCTTGCACCTGCCAACCCACCCTTGAATCTCAAACCTGCAAACCTTGTCTGATGATTTCAGGCAAAGGAGGAGTAACGTCAGTCCTCCAAACATGCGCTATTTTGTTTTCTGAGTTTACTGTCTGATAAACGGGTTTCCTGTATATACAATGTTGGCATCTAAAAGCTGGAGGGGGAGGGAGGAATACTGTGGGGTAGGTCTTAAATGAAAAAAAAAATCCTCTGGTGGAAGCAGCCGATGGCATGACCCCTCAAAAGATCCTTAGATTTAGTGCTGGCCTCAGCCTTAGAACAAAGAGAGTTTGGGGGCAGAAGGAGAGGCTGGTGGACCCGGCAATGGATGGGGACAATGGGGGTGGGGTGGGGGTGACCAGAATGTGTGAAGCAGAAGGCGAGCAAAATAAAAATGTCTAATATACTAAATGAAACTTAAAAAAAGGTCACCCCTTCCTTAGTAAAAGTGGTGAGGAAAAACATGTGTAGTCAAATAGAAATGGCTACCTCTCAACTCAGATACTAGATTGGGCAAAGACTACATTTTGAGGCAGTGTGTAATTAAACATATATAACCGAATTTCAGAATATTTCAAATATCATGCAATAAAGCAACTATAACCTCAGCTATTTCAGTACACACTAGAAATAAGTACTAATGTCTGCTTAGAGTATATATCTCAGCTATCCAACTCCAAGCCTATAAAGACATTGAGTTATAGTGTACTGTAAGAAAAAATAAAGCTGCAGCCCATAGCATTGAATAAAGATGGACATAAGTTACATGCAGACTTCAGTTTTTCACACAAACATTTTCATCAGGTACTTTCTTAAACAACCAATCATCACACTCAGATTAAACTACAAATTCATACCATTCAACCTCTTAGAGCAAGAAATCTGGACAAGCCATTAATAATGGGGGACAAAGGCTCAAAAACAGGGCCATGTTTTTAAATATTGCTCTTACAAACTTAGAAAGTTGATAGAATAACAGGTTTTGCATTAGCATGAATTTTCTTATGGGTATGAAGTCTGAAACTCAAATGTCTGACATTATATTTTGACTTCAATCCTCAATGATTTCCCAATGATTAACCAGAAAACCACAATATTATGAGAAACAGACCAAAAATATGATGGAAACATCTGGACATTCTACGAAAATCTGGACAACTGAGAGGTATGAGAACAATAACACAGCAATACTTTGCATTACTATTATTTATCTTGCAAAGTGCTTATATTTCTGAGTCAGCAGATAACACCAGTGTTTAACCAAGACATAAATGGTATGGTAATCTCTACTGTACGTGAATGACAGTAGTACAAAGCTCCATGCATCAGACATTTGGTTCCACATGAGAATAAAAACTGAAGCCGATATGTAATACTGACCTAGACTTAAAGCTGTACACATTTGGCATGCAAAACCTTACCCCGCCTATCCATGTTGTTGCCCCCACTAACCCTCAATATTTATTTTCCACTGAAATCACTTTGGAGCATGTCTAAGATTTCCTGTTAAAGGCTAACAAATAATACTCTATGAGATCAGACATCATACCTGGCTGCATTCTCATCAGCGCCAAGTATGCATTGTCTGAATCTCTACTTAAACTGCTCAGTCTGGGCCTACAGAACCCAGGTAATTGAAGGCTGTTCAGCCTCAACAGCCTCATGTGCAAAGCCATGGAATGTATCATCACAGAACTCATTTATGCGGGTGTAGACATCTTAACTGATCTAGTGCTTAATCAGTTTGGTTTTGTGAACGGCAATTCATGTTCTCCCGAACTTACTGTGCTTCTCTAAAAAGGCTGCAGAGGTTGTGGACAGTGGTCATGCACACTGCTATCTCACCCTGGCTAAGGCTTTTGACTCTATCCCCATGATGGTATTAAAAGGCCTCAAAGATTACTAACCAAGAAAAATTAGGCAAACGTAATGTAAACCCCTACATTGTCTGTTGAATTGCAAGTTGGCTACCCAATACATCTCAGGTGACAGCTGCTGGTGTCCTCTCTTAACATAAAATTGTAACTATTTGGGTACCACAAGAATCACTTCTGTATCCTGTTTAATTTGATATTTATTTTGCAGACTTTCAAACCCAATATCCCAAAAGTTCAGCTGCCCAAGTCTGCTGATGGCTGCAAGTTGGGTACTATTATCTGCTCATTCATTGGTACTAAACAGCTCTAGCAAAGGCTGGAATATGCACATGCCTAGTGTACCAAAAATTATCTCACTCTAAATGTGCAGTATTGTAGGGCTTGGCAAAAATGTCACGCCTGCTGCATATATAATACATTGCACACCTCTTCAGAGAGACACTGCCATAACAGAACTGCCTACTTAAGCAAACAACTCTGTAATTTGATCATCATGGTTCCATCATAATCAGGAAATCCTTCTTTCTGCTCCAGTTAATTACCAGGGGAATATCTTTACAATCCAAACAAGTCATCCTAATGCTGTACTCTTTCCTTATCAGATCCATCATTGAATACAAAACTTAATTTGGTATGACAGATCGGTACTTTTCCGTTAAACCCCTACAATGCATTTTCAGTCCCTAGGGGTTTAACGGAAAAGTACCAAAACTCTGAACAACACCTAATGACTCACTAACCTAATACCTACACTAAACACCATCAAAGTACTAATTACAAGGGTAGAGCACAGCAATGACAGCTAAAAGTTGCACAAAAGGATATGATAAGCAGAGCTCGCACACCATGATACACTCTCAAGGGGGCAAATGAGATCTGAGAGAGAAGGAGAGAGCAGGGTACTGTGGGTACAGGAGGCAGAGCTCTTGGGTTGAAAAATCTAGAATGGCTGGCTTTGGATCTGAGTCAGATCCGATAATCCACATGTTCAACTGGACAGAAGAGGACAACATTGGATCAAATCTTTTTTTCTTTTATACTGTAGCAAGTACCGACAGATCTGAGCATATTACTGAACAGGAAAGGCCCCAAAGATTTCTTATCAGTAGCATAGCTAGGGTGGGGCAACGGGGCAACTGCCCAGAGAAAAAAGTATTAGGGAGAGCAATCAGTCATCCAAGACCAATCCTGATCACATCTTAATACATACTGTCTTTTAAAAGCCAGTATTGCATTTGCAGTCTGTCCTGAGTGCTATAGTGCTCTGTGTGTGGACTAAACTATAGCAGCTGCTTGCTATATTTGTAGCAAGCAGTTTGCTACAGTATAAAAGAAAAAAAAAACCCTAGAGACCGAAAACGCATGGTAGGGGTTTAAGTGTTTTCGGTCCCAGTCAGATCGGCATGTCTCGCCTTATTATTATTATTATTATTTTTGGCTGTTTCCAAATTTATTCTCTAACAAGGTGGGAAGTTTTTTTTTTTTGGAGGGGGGGGGGGTGTTAATGGCTGCTGGTATCTGATCGTTACGGATCTTTTCAGTAATTCTTTTCTGGACTTCTTTATCATAATTATGCAAGCAGTACTTGGATATACTGTTGATAACATTAAGCCAAACACGTTTCTAAATGTGTATTAATGTTGAAAAATGTTGCACTCGTTGAAAACATTAACCTGAACTCCACTTGATTGCTTTTATTGCATAATAAAGTCTGTAGCACATGGTTGCCTTTTAGGAAACGACCCTGGCTTTGCCTACTCAGCGCCTAATAAAGTTACTTTTATTAGCATATGTGTGCATGATTGCTTGCTGGAATCATTCAGGTGTCAACAGTCTGTGAAACCTGATCGAAAAGCATTTGTCGTACGTAATGTCTGCAAAATGAAAATGTTCCACCATCTAGACATTTCAGTTTCTGACAAGTATTTCAACTGTACCTCATTAGGAGGGACATTCCTCATTTAGTATTTTGTGAAATCTAGTCTAGTCGCCCCGTTGTTCCACAGTCAAAGAGTTTGCTATCCTGCTAAATGATACTGAATCATATTATCACATGAAAAGAACTTCTTGCACATATATAGTAGAGCATGTGTTAACCATGCCGCTTCCTAGCTGGTGTTTTTAAAGGAGAATCGCACCTACAGACTAAAAAAAATGTTTATTTCATCATGGTTTGGTGTTTCCTACATTTTAACACCACTCTGGGACTATTTACAGGTTTTTAAATATTTTTATATGTAATTTCTGAGTCTGACCACATGAGGTCTGGCATCTTGAAGTAATTCTGATTGTTTAGTCTGCCTCTACAGAGCCCATAATTCAGTGCTTGTCTGTAAAAAATTACATCATGCAGGCCACTTTCTTCCTAAAGCTCCCGTCACTGCACTGATTTTTACATGCATACACTACTGTCTTTCAGTCAGTTAGTTTTAAGTAACATTTCATGCCATTCAATGACTACTTAAAACACAAACAGTGCAAATACCACAGAACAGACTTTCAAAGTGCTTTTTACTGATGTTGCTTTTTAGAATGGCTAAACTGCTTCTTTTGTGAAGCCTGAATTTGTACCACTTTGGTTCATTTCCCATCCCCCTTCACACCTAACTTCCCTAGCTATCAAAGTGCTAAGGGTAATTTGAGCTGTTACCTACTGTGATTGATAGCTCACAGCAGGAGACTTGACTCATGTACTTGTTCTAACCTTTACTTTTTGTATGGGTAGGGGAAGGACCAGGGAGCTGTGATATCACAGCATGGGTGGGTTTTTAGGACGGTAGTGGTGATGTCAGTTTGGGGAGGAAAATGGCCAGAAAACTACCTGTATCCAGTGGCCTTGATGACATCAGTGAATTGGAGACTTTTCCAGGGCGGGACAAAAGTTTTTTGAAAGTGAAACCAACACAGTACAGTTAAGGTACTGCTCTAGTGGAGAGAAACTGTCAATTTAAAATATTTTAAATGCTGTATTTTTGTTTGTTCATAGCAGAGACAGTAAATAGGGAGAAAAAAAGACAGAGAAGTGGAGCATTTAATAATAGAATCCCATTGTTGTCCTTTAAGTGCTCCACATTTTGCCCATTTGCTCCACATAATGAGAGTTGATGTTCCACTATTTGGAGACAGAATGTTGATAGGTGTGTGTGTGACTTTGTATGTCTATCTGTTGTGACTATGTGGAGGGGGGATGGGATATGGAACTCGTTCTTGTAGCAGTCGGATTCAGTCTTATTTTCTTCACTCTCTTGGACTGGGCTGAACATATTCTATATCAGTGCTGAAGTACTTCATTGATTATGCAGACTGTAACAAAACATTGTTTATTAACTGTAATATTGACAATATCCAAATAAAACATATATTTATTATTTCAGTACATGGGTCTGAAGGATCTGCACAGCTCACTGAGGAATAAGATGAGACACGCTGACCTGGGACCGAAAACGTGTGGTAGGGGTTTAACGGAAAAGTACCAGAGTTTTTTCCTCTGTGTCCTGTTTTCTCTGTCCGTGTGTTCCCACCCTTTTTTTCTTACCTCTACAAATAATAATAACAATAATAATAGTAATAATATATTTATAGTTTTACAGTTTTTAATGTCAGAAATGTTTTCTTAGTATCTTAGATTTTCTACTATGGTGGTCATATCAGGGCATTAGTTAGGTAGTTAGGTAGCTAGTCTTTGTATTGTTATTGGAGTTAGACACTGTTTGTGCTTACTGTTGTTCACTGTGTTTTTAGGATGCAGAAAAAGAAAGAAAGATTTCAAAAAATATTGTGGCCTGTGAGCATAAGTTGTCCCCAGAAGATGCCTATGACCATTGTGTACATTGTTTGGGAGCTGCCTACCTTGAGTCTATTTGTTCTCCCAGTGCTGCTCTTGGGATCTGAGCTATCAATGAGTGATGGGCCATGTTAGTTATTAAAGGGATGCTCCCTCTTTCCCAGTAAAAAGCCTGAGAAGAGGGATAGAGATCAATCCCACGACAAGGACCTGAGTCCACAGATTGAGGAGGCAGCACATAGTCCACCTTGTCAGCTGAAGATGAGTCAGAGCCAATGGTTCACTGACCTTCATGTGTCCAGCTCTGACAATGTCAGGCCTGACTCTGTCTGTTCAATCCCAATCATCTGGACTGCTATTGTCAGAGAGGCCCAAGACCCCATCCCTCAGCATTCCTAGTCCCTTCTTAGCTAAAGAGTCTTCTATATTGGTAGGCTGCATACTCCTTTTTATTGCCAGTTACCAGGTTTCAGGCTCTGCCCTTTGGTCTCACCACATCTTACTAGGTGTTCACTAAATGCATCGCGGTAGTGGCACCGTGATTCAGGTTGCAGAGATTCCCAGTGTTTCTGTACCTGAATGACTGGCTCCTCACAGTTTTCACAAACACATCTCTTATTAAGGCTAGAGACTCCTTATTCAGGCTGTGTCTGTCCTTTAGAATTACAGTGAATCACAAAAAAATCCAGCCTGTAACCGGTGCAAGTGTTGGAATTTTATAGGCTGCCATTTGGATACGGTCTCTCAGATAGCCAAACTCCCTTTGCCCATGCTAACTTCCCTTTGCCAGCTGGTGTCCCACATTCCTCAGGCTACCAAACATTTGGTGGCTGCAGTTTTATGGCTTCTTGGACATGTGGTAGCTTCCATCTGTCTAGTTCCTCTAGCAAGGTTCCATATAAGGTTATTACAGTGGACTCTTACAGCTCAGTGGTCTTACCTCACACATTCCATGGAATTTCAAGTTCCCCCTAACGAACATTTTTTACTTCCACATTTGATGGTGGTTGGACTCCTGGCTGGGTGACCTTTATGTTCTTCCCCATCCTCAATTGTCAGTCACTATGGATGCTTCCCTTCTGGGGTGGGTGGGCATTTCAAAGGGAAGACAGTCCAAGGGACATGGTCAGGTTTCAAGGCCAAACATCACATTAATGTTTTGGAGATGAGAGTGGTACTACAAATGTTGCAGGCCTTTCAGGACCTCCTCCCCAAGGGTTTGATTGTCATCTAAATGGATAACATACAAATGTTGCAGGCCTTTCAGGACCTCCTCCCCAAGGGTTTGATTGCCATCCAAATGGACAACATGTCTGTGTGTGTTTTGGTATCTGAAAAAGAATGGGGGAACATGCTCTTATCCCCTATGTCAAGAGTCCATGAGGGTTTAGCAGTTGACGATGTCCTGTCAGAGATTTCTGATTGCAACACACATCCTGGGGAAATCTAACATTCTGGTGGACAACTTGAGTAAGAACATTCTGTTACTTCACAAGTGGTCCATGGACCCAAAAGTAGTGGCTCAGATTTTCAGTCACTGGGGCACCACCACTACAATCATTTTTACCTCCCCATTTAGCACGAAGTGCAGAAGTGTCTATACTCTAAGACCTACTGAGGGACAGCCCCTCAGGGATGCTCTTCTTTATGCTTGGCCCCCAGGTCTTCAGTACTGCTACCATCTGACACACCTGATAATCAAATTTAAACAGAAGGTAGCCTGTTGCAGAGCAACGATTATCCTCTTTGCACCATTCCGTTGTAGTTCCCCTTTCTTTGGCCTCACCTATGTCACTTTCCCTAGTTGCTGAATCTGCACCCGGATTTGATCTCTCATCCTGCAGAGATGCCTCAGCTCAGCCTCCACTCCCTCAGATTGGCTGCATGGTTTCTCCAATTCCAGTGATGGCCAAGAATACCAAGCTCTGTGACAGTTATTCATATTCTTTCATCATCCAAGAAGCCTTCCACTAGCAATGTATATGCTAATAAGGGGCAATGTTTTGTCATTTGTACACCCCCAAAGGCTTAGTTCCACTTTTGGTCCCTTTGGATGCCATCTTAGACTTTTTGACTTTTTCATTCTGGTTTGAGTTATTCTGCCACTAAGTTGCAATTGGTTGCCATTTTCAATTTCCATATTTTCAGTGATAGTGCACATTTGGCAGCTGTTAAGCTATCTAAAGCCTTCTTGAGGGCTACCTTTTTGTTGCGACCACCTATTTGAGATTTGCTACCTCTGTGGGATCTTCCTCTAATGCTACAAGCGCTTGCTGACTCTCTTTTTGAAGCTTCAGCTATGGGATTTTTTATATGTTGTCTTGGAAGACCCATTTTTTGTGGTTATATCCTCCACTAGAAGGGTATCTGAGCTTCAAACACCATCTTCCATTCCTCTTTGCTTGATTTTTTCATAAGGACAGAGTTACCCTTAGGACAAATTCTTAATTTTTGCCTAAGGTCACCTAGGAGTCTATTTGAGCCAATCCATTCACTTACCAGTCTTCTTTCTAGATTCCTTAACAAGGTAGGGTATTTGCTACATCGTTTGGATGTGCATAGACAACTCAGGTTTACTTGGATAGAACTAAAAGTTTTAGAAACTCTAACCAGCTGTTTGATTTCATTTCTAAGTCAACGCTCAGAAAGACTGTTTCCAAAGTGACCCTATCCAAATGGCTCTACAACTGTATTTCATTTACATACCCTTTGAAAGGAATGTCCTTATCTGTGAAGCCTAGAGACTATTCTAGGAGAGCACTGGCTACTTTTATTTATTTATTTATTTATTTAATATCTATCTATTTAACATTTGTTTACCAGGAAAGTCCTACTGGGACAGAGCCCATTTTCAGGGGAGACTCAGGGAGAAATGCTCCAAATGCATGTCTTTGGAATGTGGGTGGAAACCGGAGCACCTGGAGGAAACACGCAAATGCAGGGAGGACATAAAGACTCCACACAGAAGGCGCCTCAGCTGAGAATCGAACCGGAGAACTTCTTGCTGTGAGGTGACAGTGCTAACTGCTGTACCACTGTGCTGCCCTTTACTTTGTTTTTTTCTCGCATGCTTCTATTGATGATATTTGTGCTGCAGATACTTTGTGCTCCACTCATACCTTTGTATCCCACTACAGACTGGAAGTTCAGTCTATGTAAATAGCTTCATTTTGTTCTACCATGTTTGGAATGTTCCCTTCTAGGGCCTCCTTGGGGGTATCTCTGGCTGGGGACTTTGCCCTACAGGTTGAATCAGGATGGAAAGGACAGCATTTGATACAAAATTTATGTACTTAACATAATGTGTTGTCTTCTTCCATCCAGTTCAACCATCCTTCAATCCATACCCATCCCCCTCCAAATTGTTACAGTGGTTAGCTGAGTGCTCCTAACTGGTCTGGTGGCAGGGTTTATGAGCTTTTTCTTACTATGTTAGTCAGAGATGATATTTTGTAAGGGGGAGTGGTCAGGGGCAAACTTGATCTGAGGAGAGAAGGGAGAGCAGTGTAGTATGGGTAGAGGAGGCAGAGCTGTCAAGCTGAAGACTCTAGAGTGGACAGCAGCAGATCCAAGTTGGATCTGATAACCCACAGGTTGAACCAAATGGAAGAAGACAACACAGATCATTCATTATGATAAGTAAATAACTTTTTCTCCTCTCTCGCTCTCTCTTTTTTTTACTAAAACCTGAGTGTTCTGGCAAGATGTTTTCTACAGTTTCAAAGAGAGAAAAAAAGATTTGTTTGTTTCTTTTTCTTTCTTTCTTACTTTTTTTTTGAAGTAAAATCTAAGGAAGGAGATTCAGGGGCAGGGCATGGAAGTGATGACATGCAGAAACAGGACCTGGCTAGCAGGAGCACCACCAGATTGTAGATCCCTTTTTTTTATTGCTCTTCCATTGAAGAGATGAAGCAGGAGGGAGAGGCTGTGCATCTAGCCACCTGGTTGGTGTGCCAGTAGAAGGAGATGAGTGGACCTTTTTTGTTCTTCGTTTGAAGAACTGGAGTGCTGTATGGCCTATAGAATGGGGGCGGGGGAGTGTAGTGCAGGAAAGTCTTTTTTTTTTTTTGCTCTTCACTTGAAGAACTGAAGGGGTGGGGCACTAGTTCATGGTATCGACATGGTACACAAGCTGAACTTGCTATACCTCTGCTTCCTCCAGCTGTTCTGAGGTGACCTATGTGTCACATTTCAAGCCATGAAGGCCCAATCCTATTTGACCTATTTCTTCAAAAAATCTGTGGATCTGAAAATACTTACACTTGGGACATAAATCTACACCAAAAAATAAATAAGTTGGAAATGACATTGGGAGAAATGTCTTTTGTTGGGTGGAGAATGAGGGCTACAAATTATAATTTACCATTGCATGCTAATGATCTCTTAATTTATTTATTGATCAAATCCATATCAGCATCTGGAGGTTATAATTCAGAGTCTGGAAGAGTTAGGGGCTATATAGGTTCATAGGTGTGTACTACGCTAATGGCCCTGAAGCCTTTACAAGCCTAGCCCATAGGATTACCCTGGCATCCTGCCACCCAACCTTAGTTTCCAGTGCCTCTGTCGAGTAGAGTCACTGGAGTGATTCCCCAGGGTGAATTTTCTATTTCCCATACACTCCTCAAGATTTCTCTTGAACAGGGCCAGTGAGGTGCTCTGCTTGACATGTATGGGAAGTCTATTCCATAGCATGGGCAGTCTCTGGGTTATGAACCTGTCCCTCCAGCATGTTCTGTTGATTGTGGTAATTAGGTTGAGATCTCTGTAGTATGTGGTGCGGAGGGATTAGGATTTCTTTAGATGTAACATTTCTAACAGAACTGGGTCAGACATGGCTTTGTAAGTCAAGCAGAGATCGCCTCTGAGTAGGTGATATGAGACAGGGAGTAGTAGGAGTTTTTTGAGTCTGTCCATATAGGACAAGTGTTTAAGGCCAAGGATCCTCTTTGTGAGGTACTTTTGCGGCCTCTCCAGTTGTTGCAGGTGTCTGTTGAGGTGCATGCCAAATGGGGCATTGTACTTGATGACTGGCCTAATGAGGGAAGAGTAGAGGGAGACAATGACCTCATTCTTCCTGGATGCAAAACCCTTAGTAACGAGATGTGCCACATAGATGGACTTTCTGACCACAGTGGCAATGTGGTAGTCAAAAGAGAGGTGTTCCCAGAGCTCTTATAACACCTTCTGTGTTCAGTGGACTACCATTGATGTGGTAGTTCATGGGAACTGGGTTTTTCCCAAAGGGGATGACGGCACATTTTTTGGCATTGAGCTTAAGGCCATGGTTCTGACACCAGTTGTTGGTTTCAGTGAGGCCTTTCTGTAGGATGTCAACATCGCTTTGGGTGTTAATAATAGCTCCCAGCTTGCAATCATCTGCAAACTTTGTCAGCCAAAGACCCTTCATGTTGGCCTGGACTTCAGAGAAGTAGATACCAAACAGGAGAGGACCCAGGACCGAACCCTGTGGGACTCCGCTCATGACTGGTCAGCAGTCTGACTTGGAGTCAGCTACTTTCACACTGTGATTCTATTTGTGAGCCAGTTTGCAACCCGCCTAGTGATTTAGGGGTTGATGTCTAGCTTAGTGAGTTTTCTATGATTCCTGAGTGAGGAATGGTATCAAAGGCCTTGGCCAGATCAAGGTAGGCCATATGAACCACCTTGCCTTCATCCATAGCTCTGGTGACTGACTCAAAGAAGTCAACCAAGTTGAGCAGGTATGATCTGCCCTTCACAAAACCAAACTGTGTGGGATCCACAGTTTGGAGATTCCCTATATAATGTTTATTAGGTCCATGATGATGTGTTCCATAGCTTCGCATATCAGACTCATCAAACTAATGGGGCAATAGTTCCCAGGGTCTGTAGTTGCTCCTCCTTTGTGGAGAGGGATGACTGTAGCAGTGCGCCATTCGGTAGGGACAAAGCCTGAGGTGAGGCTGTGATTGAACAGGGCACACAGGTGAGGTGCCAGTTCACTCTGTAGTTCATGTAGAACACAGCCAGGGATATTGTCAGGTTCCATAGAAGCTGTATTTTTGGCCTTGGACAGTGCTGTTTTAACCTATGCAGCAGTAATACTGGGTTCCTGGCAGTCTACTGGTATTGTGATTGGTCCTTTGGGGGGAGAGAGGGGTAAAGTTGCCACTGAATCTGTCAGCCAATATATTAGCAATATCTGTTGGCTCGGTATAGGAGGTACTATTGTGCGGTAGACCAGAGCAAATCTGGGTATTGCCATGGAGATTCCTTACATAACTATAGAAGGCGTTGTGGTTGTCTTTATTATCTGCTGCAATTCTGTTTTCATAGCTAGCTTTGGAGGATTTGATGAGGGATCTCAACTTTTTGTTGAGGCTGATAAGGGAGTTTTTCCAGTCTTGGGACTGCACCTTATTCTGCATCAGTTTCCTCCTTCTGTTGTAGAGTTTGTTTATGGTAGGGGACCACCAGATTGGCTTCCTTTTTTTGGAGGAGAGCATCTTAGTTCTATTGGGTATGGCGAGATCCATGCACTTGTGTATATGTTCATACAGTGCACTGGTGTATGATTCAGCAGTCATGCAATTATTCTCCATTTGCATGGGTGCCATGAAGTTAGCCACCTCTGTTTTTAGGAGTCCAAAGTTAGCTTTTGAGAAGTTTTTCATGGTGGTTTCCTTTGCAGTGGGGGTGGGATGGATGTGGATATCCAAGGTGATTAGTTTGTGGTCAGATCTAACCAGGGAGGAGTTGACTATTGGTGTAGAGCAATGGTCCCCTGTGCTGGTAATGACCAGGTCAAGGATATTGCTACCTCTAGTGGGGGTAAGAACGAGCTAGTCCAGGGCATTGGAATTAATGAATTCCAGGAAACTGTATATTTAATTCCCAGTTATGCACCTTTGCAGAAAGTAAAGGGAATGTGACAATTTATGAATAAATGTAATTATTTTAAATGCCTGGAAATTTGAGTAGGAAAGTCTATACATGAGACAGAGCTGAATTACTCTAATCAAGTTAGGAGCCCAAGAGAGTTCAGCCAATTTTAGAAAAAGATCATATTAGATATAGATCCAATGATTCAAGTGGTACAATGGTTTGTAATACCATTATTAATTTATGTGATGTAGGGTATCCCCATCAGACCACCCTGAAAATATGCAATGAGACTAAAGGACAAGATTTCACAATTTGTATGGAAGTAGGTAAATCTAGTATAATTTGGGAGCTATTGTGTCTCTTTTCTGATAAAGGTGGGTAAGGTATGCCAAATGTAGACTTATGGCTATGACATACAGAATACTGAATGATGAATATAGGACCATCTGGAGAACTATGTATTTACAACAGTTAGGAGGACAACTGAGTATCTGGAAGAAACTTTTGAAGGAGGTAAGAGATAGATCAGAAGGAAACACTTTGGGTTTTACTTTGCAGTTGTTGCAGGTAGTTGGGGAGTGTTCAAAATGGCTAAGCTAGAGAGCTGGAGGACTGACTTATCCCCCATTTTCCTGCAGTGAAAATTGGGGCTACTGGGTGCATGCATGGAGAGATGAGGTAGACAGAGATGACAGATATGATGTATTTTATATAGGGAGAAATTAATCAAAGGTCCAAAGTGTATTTTGGAAGAAGAGTTTGTTGAGATGATGGAGCAGGGACAGAGGTGGTAGAGAGATTTAAGGATAGTAGCCAACAAGCTGTTTTTGGTCCAGTTGCAAGACATAGGACAGGCCACAACTGGTGACTTGGCTGCAAGGTGATATCTACAGCGAAAAAATGGCTAATAAGAGCTGCTTACAGACTTTTTAGAAATCTAATTTAGGACCTACTAACAAGTATCATCTTAAATGGGAGAATAAGTTGAGTCATGAAATATGCTACAAATCCCAGCATTTTATCTTCTTGTTGTGGTAATGCCACTTTCTTTTTTTTATGTAACAAGTTAGAAGTTATATTCCCAGGGAAAGATGGGAATTCTTGGATATGTGAGCAGGGAACCCTACGGGACTGGTTAAATATCTTCTGAGATTGCCCCATTTTGGACCAGTTCAAAAATGAAATACAGGAAATGCTGGATAGAATTTGAAAGAAGGGGGTGAAACTGTCATCCCTGCTATTGATTTCGCTTCCAGAAAGGGAGTTTAGGAATCAGGATAAGCTAGCTTTACTTCATCTAGTCATACTTATGATAAAAAAGTTAGTCAGAAAAAATTGGCAGAAGATGAAGGCTCCCTCAGAAAGGGTATTGAAGGAGTTAATGGCTGAGTTATATATATAGGTGGGAATTAAAGGAAGCAGCTGATGAGACTAAATCCAAGGTTTAAGCCCAGTGGGCTCCTTGGATTAGGTTCTGAGTAATGTAGTATGCCTAATTATGTCCTGATTCCCAAGACTGTATATGCTCTGCCAGTTACTGTCCTTCACTGAGCATACATCACACACAAAATAGAAATAATTGAAAATAGTTTAGATATGCTCTCCATGAAGGCATGAATTGCCATGATTGTATACTATATGGAAAGGCTCATGGATTTCGTATTACAAACAGCATCACCAATCTCCTAAGTACATTGCTACTTAAAATTCTTAAACTAGGCTACTGTCCATTTCTCAGAAGAGTACTCCAAATCAAAGAGATGACCTATTCCCTTAGAAGCGGCCAAGAAAGTGCTTTTACTTGATCTGGCCTACATGTAAACTTTCCCTAGGAGAAAATGCCATCTCAAGAGTAGGATCAGCTTTGTAGAATCAACTACCTAGAGACATAAAAAACTCAAGAGACTGGAAACATTCAAAATAACATCTCAAGCATCACCTGCACAAAGAATCTAAGTGCACCTGCTTTGGAGGCACTGGTGAACTGTTTCTGCAGTTTCTAACAGCGGGTACCTCCCTCTTACATCAAGCATTTTAATGTATATTTTGTAAACAGAATTCTTGAAAATATCTAAATTAATTTTAATCTTAAATGTTATTTTATCATCTTAACCTGGCATTCTTTTTGCTGTATTGCATTTGTTTTATATTATCAACCTCCTTTTAATTTTATTGTCATTGCACTTGCTTTTATTTTGTCATAATGCTACTGTACCTTGGTCATAACTGAAAAAAGGTGAATTGACCAGCTCAACTATCTGGTTATCGAAATTGAAAATAAAGATAAATAACAAAAATTTATATATTTTTTTTATTTTCTAACAGTGGTAAGTGAGATATCATTAATTGTTTTTCTAGATGGTTACAAAATTATTGTATGCACTGATGATGTTGTTTCATGCATTTATTTTACAATGAAATATTTTGCTTTTTTCTTTTGTATTTATTGGATTGGTATTTAAATAAATTTAACGTTGAAAAAAAAAACATACAAGCTACAAAATAAAATATCCTGGAGCTCTGAGGTAGATGACTAAGTAAACTAAAACAAGACATCTGATAAAGGCTGCCACCTGGCTGGCACCTACAGTATGTCTCTGATGCAAACAGGTAACCTGTAAATAGTTCATCTCCCAGTCCCATGCTTACACTTATCAAGGATATCAAACTTGTCAGAGATTTGAGATGCATGGCTAGGCTTAAAAAGGCAATTGTGGTCGTTAGCCTAGTAAACACCTATGAACATATGAAGGCTGGCCATGAATGCCACACCACAGAAAATATTGGCAAAGAATGAGAGGCTGAAGCTAATGTCACCTGCAAAGTCCTGATGGGGTAATGGGTTACAAGGCTAAGATTTCAGTGGTAGAATGCTTGCCTTGTGGCTTCTTCCTGTAATCTCATAATGCCTACAACTGTCAATCAGTCCGCATCCAAAATCCAAGACAGCATTCTATGAGAAGATAAAACTGTCACCTAATGTGCCATGAATGCTTTCTGTTACCAATGATTTTGATTAGTTTGCAGGCAACTGTAAACAATATTGCAGCTGTGCATATTAAATAGGGTCTCAGGGAGGGTGAGATGGGGGTATTGCCTTCCTCTGTAATAAAGAGAGATTTAACTACAATAATATGATACATGGTTTTGTCCCGCAGTGGTGGTGCTGTGGTAGCGTTGTCGCCTCACAGTAAGACACTGTCCGGTTTGATTCTCAGCTAGAGCGTCTTCTGCGTGGAGATATGCGTGAATGGGCGTACCTTCGTTGAAGGTTGTGGTCAGGCCTGGCAAGCCGGTATGTAAAAAAAATCAACTGCCAATCATTAGCGGACCGGAGTTCCGCTGTGGCGACCCCTAACTGGGAAAAGCCGAAAGACACAAACAAATATGATACATAGTTTGAGACACTGAAATGAGATTGTAAATAAGATAGTCTAAGCACTATTTAGAAATAAAATGAATATCTTAATATCTATTTGATGAAGAGGCTATAAGATGATTGATAAGGCTACTTCTCACAGTGGAAGAGCCCATAGTGACTGCCAGTTGCCCACTAGTCGCTAAAAGTAAAGATGAATAGTGGAAGAGACTGTTGTGGAAGGGATGTAGGAGAAAACATTGTAATGGAGGACAGTGTAGTGACAGAGGCTGTAGTAAAAAAGATGTGCTTGAAGAGATTGTGGTGGAAAGAGATTTTGTTGACACTTGGCACCATAATTCATGAAATGTAAAAGTCTCACAGCTGTTTCACAATTCTCTCCAAAACTTTTAAAATCATGCTCTGGAGATCACTGTTGTTCTTCTGTCGTTTATCCCATAATAGATGATAGCTATAATGTTTGACTAGGCATTAGCAGAATTATGAGAGACCACACTCCATTCAAGTCAAAAGTGTTTCAATTGTGTTTAATACTTTATAATGGCCATATATGAAGGGACTCTTTTTAATAACTTGATTAAGAAGATATCTTAATCAAGCTGATGCATTCTTTAATTAGACTGTGGCCATTGTAGAATACCAAACACCAGTTTTTACAGAGGGGGGTATGTAGAAAAGCAAGAGTGAGCTCCAGGGCTTGACTTTAAATGCTATTGAGGAAATCTTGCAACACCCATGCATTACAGGACAACACTGCAATCTCTCTGATGAGAACAATTAGAACCCCAGGTGAGAGTGACAGCTATCCTCAAAAACTGTTTAAAATTACTTTTGTCTTTTTTTACATCTTTATTAAATGACAATTGCAACATAGCATAAGTTCACATACATTAATAAAAAAGAAAACAAACCATAGTGATAGTTCTCATTATTTTGATGCAAACATATATGTTTCTTTTTAACAATTATCATTCACTCAAGCATTACATAAATTTAAGGCATTTCATTCAACCTTCTTTGTAAAAAAAAAAAAAGCTATCTCAGAATCATGGCTAAAACCTCACATTAACGATACAGAAATTACTCCACTCAATTTTAGAATTATAAGAAATGACAGAATCAAAACGAAAGGTGGTGGAGTACCCCTTATCTACTATTCCTCCCTAATGGTTACTCCCTATACAAAGCCCATTCCCCAATTTTCCACAACTGAACTAACCCTGGCCCTCCTTAAGATGAATAACAACAAAAGCATACGTATAGCTGCCGTTTACATCCCCCAGGAAACAATATCCCCATTCATGAGGATATTCTCTCTTGGATCTCAACTAACATACAAAATGAGACTATAGTCCTTGGTGACACTAATATTAACTGGTCTTCTGTAAACTCTCCCACAGCCTCACAAAATATAAATCTGTATAAATTCACCCAACTAATCGATTCTCCAACTAGACTTGCTAAAGTTACTGTCTTAGGAACTATTCTAGACTGGATACTAGTTTCCCACCCCATAGTATCTCTGATAAAGGTACCATACCTGACCCACTTAGTGGCCATCTCCCTGCCTTTGCACGATGTACACCTCTTTCTCTCCACTTACAGCATAACTATATCACAGCCTGTTCCCTCAAAAATTTCAATGCTCAAACCTTCTCTAGCACCTTAAAACACAACTGGAACCCTTTAAAAACCCTCTCTCAAGATAACGCTGTCTCCTACTTCAATTCTGAATTCCTTAACCTGCTCAATGGCTTTGCTCCCCTTAGGTCTAAAAGGGTCAAAGCCAAAATTGCCCCATGGCTAACCAAGGAGACAGTCTCCCTCATGCATCTCCACAATGCATCATGGAAACTGTACCACAAACATAAGGCTCCCAATAACTTGGCCGACTATAGACAACTCTGAAACAGAGTAAAAAAACAAATTGTCATGGACAGAAAAAACTATTACACAACATTACAAAATAATAAATCAAACCCTAAAAAGTTTTGGAGCAGCATCTCTAACCTGCTTCATCCTGGTAAAAAAGACAATCATTGTCCTGATCCTACTTCTGATTTCTCCTTAGCTACACAATTTAACTCATTCTTTATTGACTCAATAACTAAACTTACCACAACCTTCCCTAATAATAGCTCAAGCATATCCCCATCTCCCCCATCAACCCCAACCCACTCTAATTCTAACCCTATTCAACACCCTCCTTTCTTATTCAAATCTATTCCAACTAGTACCATAAAAAAATCCTTCAAAAATTAAAACCATGCTCAAATGCCCCAGATGAGCTTCCCTCCAATCTCCTTAAGCTAGCTGTCGATGGCATAACTCTTCTTATCTCGATCCTAATAAACAGCTCCATTCAGGAAGCTTATGTATATCTCCTCTGGAAAAAAAACCTTAATTATTCAATTCCACATGGGAGGAAACAATACAGAAATCTCTAATTTCCATCCAATAGCCATGCTATCCCCCATCTCTAAAATTCTTGAAAAGTTTATCCACCTACAAGTCCTACGCTTTCTACTAGACAATCAACTACTTACCCCAACACAACATGGCTTCAGACCCAGACATAGCACAACGACAGCCCTCCTTTCCTTCCTTGAAACCATCAACCACGTTTGAGACTCCAACAACATTGTATTAACTACCTCCTAGATTTATCCAAAGCCTTTGATACAGTTTCACGTAAACTTCTCCTGTCCAGGCTATCATATCTGAGTCTTTCCTCATCCTCAATCAATTGGTTTTCCAGCTTCCTTGCAAACCACCAGCAAGCCATCAAATGGAAAAGTTCCACCTCTTCCTTCCTTCATACTATCATGGGTGTCCCACAAGGCTCTATACTAGGCCCACTACTGTTCAGCATCTTCATTAACGACTTCCATCACTGCATCCCTAATGCTAAACTGGTCCAATACACTGATGGTTCCACAATTATCTGTTCCACCAAAATCCTTCCTACAGTTATGAAACTAACTCAAGAAGCTTTCTCTTGCACCAAATCCTGGATGCTTAATAATCACCTTGCTCTCAACCCTTCAAAAACTAAGATCATGTTATTTACCCCTTCTAAATCTTCCAAAATCAATAAGAACTCTTTCTCAATAACAAGCCAAAACTCAACCCCACTTGAAATAGTTCCCCACTCTAAACTTCTAGGAGTACTCATTGATGACCAATTAAAATTTGACATCCACCTACAAACTAGCATTAGGAAACTCATCAAAGCTGGGTATGCTTTATCGCCACAATCGTTATCTTACCCATTCAACCAAACACACCCTCTCTACTACCTATCTCCTCCCCTCCCTTCTGCATGGTGCCCCTCTCCTTACCAGTCTTCAATCCTCCCTAAAGTCCAAACTAGCTTCCTGCTACAACAAAATCGCTAAGTTTGCTACCGGATCCAAATACTCCTCCCACCATTGCAAAGCCATCACTCCTTGAACTGGTTGGAACTCCCAAACTATCTTGCCTATATACAACTCTCCACTGCCCATAAACTCATCTTCCAACCTTCAAATTGCCCCTCACTCTCCTCCAGACTTCAAATACACCAGCCCAGCAGACTACTTAGGTCTAGCAACCAGAACCTCCTGGAAGTACACAAGCCCACACAAACTCGAGGGGCACTTCTACTATCTTTCTCACTAGCACGACTATGGAATTCCCTTCCACCACTCATTCATACCACCCATAACCTCTCCTCCTTTAAGAACCTTCTCCACTCTCATCTCTCTTCCCACTGGGAATGCTCCTGTTTCCACCCCACGTGACACACTTTCTCTATTATTTCCCTATTTCTGCCCTATAAAACTACACTCCAGCTTGTATTTCCTTTATCAACTACTGATGTTATTTGTCTATGATCTAAGAATACTACAAAACAACACTTCTCTCAAAGTTTTCCTCATCAAGTTTGTTGTTGCCTTGTTTTTCATTATCATAAATGTATAAATTTCAAATTTTTTGACTCTTTATTGTGACAGCATTTTAGAATGGTCTTATTGCTGATTTTTATTGTAAACTCTATATTGACTTTCTGTTGATTTACATTGTACAACTTCATTTGAATGCACTGTGATTTTTGTTGACAACCGTATTTAGAGCTTTTCTCCCCAGGCCTCCATTGAAAACGGGCTCATTTTAGGCCCAATTGACTTTCCCGGTAAACAAACTGCAAATAAATAAATAAATAAATAAATAAAACAGTCTTAGAATGATTATAAAATAGCATGCTCGTAGTGGGCATTTTACTCTGTAAAGGCTGATGTGGCCGAGGCACTAGGAGTTTTATCTGGAAATTTATTGTGCTGTTTTTTAATGCTTTAACGCTGTGAAATTAAAACAGATTTTTATCTGTGTGCCAGAAGTGTTTATTGGTGGAACAGAAATTGGATTTTTACTTCTGTGTACCAGAGGAATTTTTTGACTTCTATTTGGAATGGGTGCTGCTGGCTTTTTGGTCGTGGTGATATAATTCTCTTTTTGAGTGGTTACAAAATAAAACGGTCTCTCTAGACTACTGGGGAGGCCAGACTGATGGTTTTATATTTACTGTTATCCTATTTTATATAATATTATTATTATTATTATTACATTAACTTCTTAATGTACACCCTCATTAAAAGCCATCAAACTATAAATATTATATTCTTTCTAATACACGGATTTCCTGTTCTTATTTAGACAGAAATAATTGGATGAAACAATAGATGTCTGTGAGATGAAAGAGTGGGTGTCATTCAAGTATGATCATGAATGAAGCATCCTATGAATAAATGCAGGAACCTTTTATAGAAGGATAATATAAATACAGACTACAAATAATTTCCTATTTATATACATCATTAAACTCCAGAAGAATTTTGCTAATAATTATATTAATTCATTAGTAGCAGCCTTTGATTGGCAGCTATCCTTAAACTGAAGCTGTTGTTGATAGGCAAATGAAAGGTACATAACCGATGACATTTATCTTAAACTATACTGTGATTTGAATAGTTAGTCAGCCGTAGCCATACGACTCGGAGGTTTTGACATAAACCATGGTGCCTACCGAAAAAGCACATAAATATGGAAAGTGCATACAAATTCTACACAGCAGCCACCACAAGCAATGATAGAACCCTGGCAGAAATATTAACTACTACTCCATGTCAGTCCATGACCTTTGATCCAATCTAATAAGAACTACAGTCATACACACTTTTGCTCCCTGTGTGAAACAAACAAGCCATGACAGAAGTGCTTTTCATCTTTCTGTATATTAACAATTGAGTGGGTGGGAGACCGATTCCTTTCTATAAGATAATCTTCATAGCAATATGCTACCGCTCTTCTTTATTTTAAATTGGGTTTGGTTCCCTCTATTTGTCTATTTTAATGCAAGCACTTGCCTTTTTTAATGCATATTTTATGTCTGAATTCCCTCACAAGTCGAAATATTTAGAATTTGTGCCTTTTGTATAGTAGACCATTGTAGGGCGGCCACGATGGTGCAGCGGTTAGCGTTACCGCCTCACAGCAAGAGGTTCTCCAGTTCGATCCTCAGCTGGAGTGCCTTCTGTGCGGAGTCTGTATGCCCTCCATGTGGTTGCGTGGGTTTCCTCCAGGTGCTCCGGTTTCCTCCCACATCCCAAAAACATGCTGTAGGTGGATTGGACACACTAAATTGGCCCTAGGTGTGAGTGCGTGCATGTGTGTGCCTTCTGTGGAAGGTTGGGCACCGAGATGGCGACTCGACACCGTAAAATTCCACTGCCAATCATGAGCGGACCGTGATCCACTGTGGCGACCCCTAACCGGGAAAAGCCGACAGAAGAAGAAGAAGAAGTATAGTAGACCATTGTCAGACAATCTCTGGAATGCAGACTGTAATATTCTAATCACAGTTGTGCTTATGTCTGTCATTCTGATTATTTCAGATAACTTGAAATAATAATCGACAGATATGACATGGATGATTTCTTTAAACTAGAACAAATCAGTGACCCCTGGACTGCATTGATGAATATGCCCTTCACTACCTGAATGACGTTGAAGTGTATCAGTTAGCCTCTTCTTTTTGCCTTTTCTTCATTCTTTACTGCTCACAGGTGAGATTCCGGTATCCTCTTAAGCACTTGTCTTCTTCACTGATTGGGAGATACTAAGTTGTCAGCTTTGGACATCAAGCTTTGAGCACAATTTATTTCTCCTTGTAAGAAAAACACAACTGATTTTTTCCTTGCTGACTTTTGTGCAAGAGTCTGCTGGCCACTGCAGTGCTTTTCAGTAATTGAGTTTCTAAGTCAGCATCACTGCATCTGTGGAATTCTTTTTACTGTTTCTTCTATCGTGCTTAATTGCAGAATTACCCCAAAAAAATTTCTATTTTTTTATTCTAACAATTCTTCATGTTTCTTTAGTTAATATACCATATCTGCAATGTGTCATTTATTGTCTATTTTGTATTTTACTTTTGGATCATACATCTCCTAAATACTGTCCCCTAGTACCACCTACAAAGACTTTCTGAATATGCTTTGCAATAGAAGACAGCCTGTTTCTAATGGAATTTATTTACCTTAAATGCATTCATGCAATTTTTCTCATCCATACTCTATTTCTAGAAGTTCATTACATTACATTACATTGCCATGCATTTGCCTGAAGGCAGAAGGAGCCAAAAAGATTATCGCCTGCGTTTTTAAGTGGCGCCATGATATCTTACCTCCATCCCTGACTTCCTTCCCTTTACACTTTCTCCACCTGTCCCATACCCTCTGAAATGCTTCTGTGAATTCCATTTCCACTATTCCTTTACTGTCTGAGCGTATCTCTTTTGTGCATCTGTAAATACTCTTAGCCCATAGACAATTGGTCTGCTCTTGTAGGATCACAGTTATTATACTTTTCTGAGTGACTCCTACTTACAAAATAACTGTCTTGTTTATATAATAGTAAGTTAATAACATCTAGATTTTCTACAGTCTTCAATTACTTTCACTGGCACTTTCCATAAAGTATGTATCTTTGGCATAGTATCAGGCTTTATTTTCATATGATAGTCTGCTGACAAATTTCCTAATCTTGTAATAAATCAGCAAAGTCAACAAGAACATCATTGCTATATCTCAGTATGGTTTTAAGATATATCTGCAACTGTGTAAATGTTTCTGTACCTAACTTCACAGAAGCTAAACAATCCCAGCTATAAGGAGAAGTAACTTCTTCAAGTGCTTTATGAAAAAAGGCTCTTGTATTCCTCAGTTTTCACATTCCCCTGAATAGGTTTTCACCCTGTAACTTTTTGATTTGTTCAGAACATGTTATAGTGCACATGCAGTTCTCTTTTTGGTACCATTGAACCTCAGTGCTTTAAAAGCATCTTTGGTTAAGATATTACATGCTGCACTTGTGTCCTCTGGTTTAAATTCAACTATTTGCTTATTCCTCAACACAGTAACATACACATGAATAATCTCTGAGGACATAGTATCACTGTCAAAAAGAAGTGGCAAAATGGCAAGTTCCTTCCAGGCTCACAATATTTTTCTTCAAGATAAGTAAAATAGTTAAATACATTTAAGACTTCTACCCTAGCAACATGCAAGAATGTAGCACAGTATACCTTGTTGGGTTTCTTGGCTACTCTACCTGGACGGAGGAATATATTGAATTTTTGGATCCAACACTTCCAGTATTTTGATAAATGTTCTTGAAGTGAATGGATTCCTAGTGCTTGTAATTGAATGATTTACCACTGAAAATTATGCTTCCAACCACTAAGGCTCTTTAATAAACATATATTTCATAACTTTTGTGGATATATAGCTCCAGTGTGAAACATTGTGATGTCTTTAGGTGTTGTATTAGATGTACAACTGCAAAGTATGCACATTAATCAAAGCTGGAGATTAAACATTTACACATTTCATTTTTCATTCTAAAGACATCATCAGAATACAGGTAAAAAGCATAAAAGTACCATCTTTAAATCATAACATGATACAAGCATCCAATCAAATAGTCAAAAATAATTAAACAAAGAAAGGCGTGACTTACAGGTTGATTGGTGTGTTATTTATTAAAATATACACACTGTCAAGGTAAATGAGTTAGGGGCATACATACAGATAGTAACACAAACAGACTGTTTTTCATACTGACTGACTGAAGTACCCAACTTCAGAATGCTCACCCTACAAATGTCCTGTCTCACACCCTCATGATGACTTGTCTTCCTGGGGTGTATGATGGACACAGAAAAAGGTATGGCCTTTCTACTAGAAGACAAAGTCCTGTCTGTTCAGAACAGTTTTCTGGGATTTCCCTCTTCAAGAATCTGCCTCCACAGAGGTATTCCCAAAATTCTAGGCCTCACAGCATAAATGATCCTCATGACACCACTGATCAGACTCCATATGGGAAAGATTCAATGGTACTTAAAAAATTGTTGGACACAGCACCTGCTTCCCTTGGAGTTCCAGGTACCAGTGCTGGAGTTTGTTAAATGAGTGTTACAATGCTGGAAGGATCAGCAGTCTCTCTGTCCAGACCTCCCCTTCTCCCTCCAGACCCCAGTTCAGTCAATCTGGATGGACTCATCAAATTTTGAATGGGGAACAGTGTCCAAGGTAGTTGAAGTGCAAAGCAGATGGGGTGCTTTGGATACTACAAAGCACATAAATCCCAAAGAAATGTTAGCAGTGATTGAGATGTAAAAAGATTTTCACCACTACTGGTCTCCAGGTCCCATTTTACTCATCACAGGCAGCGCCACAGTCATTTGGTACCTGAACAAACAAGAAAGTACAAGGTCATCTCATATTAGCCAGTTGTCATTTGACAAAGATGGCCTGTAAGCTTTCTCTGATACTTCAGGTCTCATACATCCTGTACGATTAAAACCTAGTGGCAGATAGATTGAACAAACCCTGAACTGACCCTTACTAGTGGAAACTCAATACAGAGGTCTGCCTGAATTTGGTCCATATGTGGAAAATTCCTTAAATAGTTCTGTTTACCTCCTTTGAAATCAAGGCAGTTAGAAAAAATCTGTTTGAGACATCCTTGCAGCCATGCTTGGAGGACAAAAGCATTATCATTCCCTTGGACGGAATGTTCCTTTTTGCATTTCCGTCCTTTCCACCAATACCCAAGGTACCTCTGAAGGTTCAGAAGGAATTACCAAAGGTCACAGGCCATTGTGGTGACCCCCTTTTAGCCCTGGCAAAGTTGGTTCTCCCTTTTAATGGAATTGGCCAAAGGCAATTACCCCAAGCTTTCTCTCACTCTGGATCTGCCCACATAGTGGCCTGGATGACGGGTGAACCCCAGGTTAGAGCAGTTGCTACTGACAGCCTGGATGATTCTATCTTGATACCTTTTAGGCACTTGCTACATGAGCATGTGCATCAGGTATTGAATGAGGTAAGAAAACCTGCAACTTGAAAATCTTATGTTTACAAGTGGAAGAGGTTTTCTAAGTGGTGCCTAAGCAATATCAGTGGGGCTGCTATAGTACCTTTCCATCTGGTTTTGAAATATTTGTGTGAACTACTTAATGATGACTTTTTTTTTCTATCAAGGTGTTATCTTCCAGCCATTTCAGCTTGTTTGTCCACTGATCCCTCTGTCTCTCAAATTCTTTTTGTGGCACTGCAAACTGGATTCTTTCTTAAGTTCCAGAGCAGGCTTTGGGAGGGGCTCCTGGATCCTTATTCTTCCGCCTCCAGGGTATGGTAAGAGTTAGGAATCTACTCATATGCCACTGAACATAGTATAGTTGCATAAGTCCTACTTACATGTCACAGTAGATGTTCACATTTCACACTGCCTCAGTGGCAGCACCCACTCACCATCTTCCTTATTTTGAATACAGTTTGATGGTATCCAATTTTGTTGTGCTGTTGGTTGGGTTTGGCTGTTCATGTTTTTTTTGTCTGAGAATCATTTGATTTCAGGAAATTCTTGCTTCTAGTCTTTCTTGGTTCTTTCTACTTACCACTAAAAACCTGAACAACTGATTTTCTGAGACAGAGTTTAGGCTTTCCCTGATGGGAGGGGCTTAGCCAATCCCCTGTCAAAGATTATCAGAACAGGGGGCACTGAGTTCTGGAAAGCTGCCAGTGTGGATTTGTGCAGGCAGAGAACCCATAAAACCACTGAGGTTGCATGAAATTCATGCATCTGCTGTTACAGGTAAGTAGAACTGAAGCAACTGTACTTTCTCAAAGGTATCCTGTTATGATTTCACAGAGGATTTCAGGTAGCTTAGGATTCTGTTCCAACTTTTGAATCAGATAGATTGGTGAAATAGGATATTGAAGTTAAACAGTGGATCCTTTTCATCCGTCAGTCTGATAACAATATCTCTTCCTCCGTACCCCTTCCAAATTGTTATGACTTGGTGCTTTATTAGCATTCCATTACTGTTCTTCTCATACAACATGTAGCAAATGTGGTCTGAAGGAGAAGCTCACAGGAAATTAAGGCAGAAGTTTGTAGGAACTCAAGGCACTGAAATCCTAGCTAATGACTGAGTCAGATCCTAGGAGTGTCTCAGTTCCCAAGTGTTGTATCAGATGGACAAGAATGAAAAGGATCTAGCATTATTTTAAGTATATATTTTCCATTTATTCAGAGCAGCCACTATTGCAGAGACACACCTGCAGTATTCTGATCTACTGTTATTCTGTCACCAAGACAAATGGCATGCTTATGCATAGTACCCTTCTATGAAACTTATGAAGAGTCATACAGTGTAAATTAAAAATGAGCTATTCTTTCATAAATACTAAGCCATTACTTGTAAAAAGCCAGTCATTATATTTTAGAATAATACCATTAAATACTAAAATATTAATAATGATCTTTAAGTAATATTAAAAATGCCATCTAGTAAACTAAATATGTTTGTAAGCTAATGTAACTGAACCTGCCTATGAATACAATACCTAGGAATGCAGTGAGATGATTTAATACAAGTGACATTAATAAGCCCATGCTATATGAGCTGCACTTCACTAATCTGATTGTATGTTACCATTGCTACAGAAAGTTTAAAGACTCACCCCAAGATTCAATAACACCTACACTAAGTGTACACCATTCTGAGTGAAAAAACAAAAATGTGATAAGACTGTTCTTGAATACATCTTGTGTACAGTTAGTGAAAGCCTTATTGAATTTGGCCCTCGAGGTTTTCTACACATAACTTATTGGTTATCCTATACGCAGGGATGAAGTTGACAACTAGTGCTAATAAATGTATTACTAAGTCATCAATAATTTTTAAAACTTAATTAAGTCTTTGGTTCCGAGCACCTCTGTTAAGGTGCGGTCACCGGTTCCTAGGTCTTCGGAACTGTGTGCCGAACCGATGATTCGGAGCCAACCTTTGGTTTTGGAGCCGGTATCGGAGACTTTAAATTCTCCAATACTTAGGTCTGTAGCTTCTTCGGCCCCTTCGACCTGATCTTCAAGGATGTCAGATATTGATGTGGACCGTGTGGTGCAAAGGCTCTTGGAGAACCCGGCATTGGCTAAACTGCTCTCAGCTTTGTCCCAACTGGGTTCGAGCCCTGTTCCAACCCCATTGCCTGTGACTCCTCCTCCTCCGAACCTACCCAGGCCTTTGGAGCCGGAGGCAGAAGATCTGATGGTTGTGGAACCCGTACAGCTGAGTCCTGTTCCAGTGACTTCGGTTCCACCCACCCTGACCTCTTCGGTGCCGTCCGAAGAGTCTCGGATCCAACACTCTCTCGTCGGTTCTGAGGGGGGGGAGAGTCAAACCGACACGTCAGTTCTGACACTTCCCCTCGGGGCTTCGGCACAGGTGAGCTCGGCTCCATCCTCGGGTTTGGAGCCTTCAGCCTCAGCATCTGCGAGGCCTCCGTCTTCTTCCGAACCGGTGGCCTCCTTGGGCCGAGAGTCCAGGGCCTTTGATGCCATGTGGAGGGTGTTGTCTGTTCAGACCCACACTACAGGCCTTTCCTCTTCCCCCCGAAGATGCCGAGTTCTGCCTCTTCATCTAAAGCACCTACTAAGCGACGAGACCCAGAGCCTCAGGTATCCCCTTTGTGTGAACCCTGCTGTACTGAAACTTCACCAGCCGCCCCCACTGATGAAGTCCCCAGAAAGAGACTCTGCAAGAGGAGGCATTTGGATTCCCCTCAGGAATCCTTGACATCAGAAACCGACTTAGAGGAATTGGAAGGGTCCCCGCGGTCCCCCTCGGAGGATGTCTCCTTTGTGGACATCTTAGAAATACTTAAGCAGAGGGGTGACTGGCAGTCCATTCACCCTACTGAGGATGAGTCGGTGCTCCTGAAGGCCTTTGGGTCTCAGCCCTCCACCTCCTGAGTTACTCCATCCTTCGATGAACTAATGGATCTGGTCATTCAAAGGGAGTGGGAGTCTTCTGACACCATGGAACCAGTCCCTCGGAGGCCCAATAAATTCATCACTGCCCTTCAGGAGAAATCATTCCTCACCAAAGGAGTCCCTGTTGATGCCATGGTGGTGGCGGCGGCCACCAAGAAAGAGATGTCAGAGACCTCTTCTACTGTCCATCCTCCTAATAAGGATTCCAGAATGATGGACAGATATGGGAAATGCATTTTTAGTTCTGCAACATTTGCCATGAGATCGCTTAACTGCTTGACCCATTTTACTCGCCTTCAATGAGATCTCCTTCAAGAACTCAGAGATACTCTAAAGGGTAACACAGATGAGGCTATTTTGGAAAAGGTTACAGCTCAGTTTTTTACCCTTAATTCTGTCGTCAACTCATCCATGCGGCTCATTTCCTATGTAGCTGAGGGATTGGGTCGAGCAGCAGGTTCAGCGATTGATTTGCGGAGACAGTCCTGGATGCGCTTGTGATCCTTTGCGGAAGCCTTTAAGTCTTCCTTTGTCAATTCCCCATTTGATAGCTCTTCATTGTTTGGGCCTAAAGTCAAGGAGACTCTCACTAGGTGTGAGCTGGAAGGAAAGATCTGCCGTAGGAGTCCATTTTTCCACCCCTACTAAACCATACCCCAAAGGGCAAAGAGGTGGAAAAATGTGGTTCCGGAAGTCCCAAGGAGCTTTCCAGAACACACGTAGTGAACCCCCCTTCAGGGGCAGAGGAGGGGGCAATAATGGAAGACACCGCTTTGGTGGCAGAGGGGGTCCGCAGAACCAGGGTGACAGGGAGCAGTTTCCTGGCAAGCCCTATCAGCGCTCCTGAGAGGAGGCTCGACTGTCTTACTCTGGAGGCAGTCGGGGGGGGGGGTTGCTTGGCTTTGTACCCAGATGCCTGGCTAGGAATTACATCAGATTCTTGGGTACAAAACATAGTTATCAGAGGTTACCTCATTCCCTTTGTAGAACCCCTGTTACACACAAAAAGAATCACAGATGTTCCACCCAGTCTGAGGAATCAAGCAGTCACAGAAATCCAAAACCTGCTAGAAAAAAGAGTCATCCAGCCAGTCCCAGGAGACCAGATAGGATCCGGAACTTACTCCAGATTCTTTTTAGTTCCAAAGAAAACAGGGGACTGAAGGCCCATTTTAGACCTCAGCAAACTCAATACATTTGTAAAGAAGGAGAAGTTCCAGATGGTCACGCTTCAATCGTTACTCCCATTCCTGGGAACGGGTGATTGGATGTGCTTTTTAGATCTCAAGGATGGGTACTACCACATCAAAATGGCCAGACCATCCAGAGATCACCTGCGTTTCTGGCTGGGGGCCAGTCATTACCAATTTCGAGCTCTGCGCTTTGGTCTCACTACAGCCCCCAGAGTGTTCACCAAATGTATGGCAGCAGTTACGGCTCACCTGAGGTGTCTAGGATTCCGGGTGTTTCCGTATCTGGATGACTGGCTCCTATCCACCACCACCAGGCATCAACTCATTCAGTCCAGGGATCATATGATCAATCTCTTTTCTCGGTTAGGAATAACCATGAATTTTGAAAAATCTGCTTTATTACCATCTCAGCATATCTCATTTATTGGAGCAGACCTAGACACCACCACCGCCCTGGTCAAATTACCTCTAGAAAGAGTCACCTGTCTAAGAACTCAGGTGTCATGCTTGTTACAAGAAAAGAAAGTACCTGCCTCTCAGGTGTTAAAACTCTTAGGCACAATGGCAGCTTCCCTCATAGCAGTACCTCTGGGCCGGATGCACATGCGGATCCTCCAGTGGTTGCTTTTCACCCAGTGGTCCTACCAACAGCTCCCGATGTCATTCAAGATTCTGTTGACAGATGCTTGCAAGAGAGACCTTCTCTGTTGGTTGAACAGCCACCAGGTGACAGCAGGTTTACCATTTATATTACCCCCTCCGGTAGCCACGGTGACCACGGACGCTTCCTGATAGGGTGGGGGGGCTTTTTCAGGGAAAGACTGCCCAAGGTACCTGGTCAGAGATAGAATGTCATTTGCACATCAACATCCTGGAGTTGAGAGCAGTGCTTTTAGCGTTGCAGCACTTTCACGACTCTCTACCTCAGGGGACGATTGCGATTCAGACAGACAACATGTCGGTAGTCTGGTACATCAACAAACAGGGGGGAACCAAATATTACCTCTTATGCCAAGAAGCTTTGAGAATTTGGAAGTGAGCTGTGTCCACTGGGCACTTTCTATTAGCAATGCACATCCCGGGGAAATCCAACGTGATAGCGGACAAACTGAGCAAAGCGATTTTGTTACTCCACAAGTGATCCCTCAAACAACTGTGGCGGAAAGGATACTTCACAGATGGGGCCAGCCTTGCTGCGACCTTTTTGCATCTCCGATGAATGCCAAATGCAGAAGCTATTTTGACCTCAACCCTGCACTGGGGGACAGTCCCAGGGATTCACTTGTGCATGGCCCTTGGGTCTCCTTTATGCTTTTCCTCCAACCCTACTGATTCCCAGATTCTTGATGAAAGCAAAGGGCTTGGGAAGGACAGTTATTCTGATAGCCCCTTTTTGGCTTCGGCAGATATGGTTCCCCTTTCTTCATCAATATCAACTGGAAGAACCTTGGTTTCTGGACCCAGTGCCAGACCTTCTGATGCATTCGTCAGGAGTTCTTCTCCCCTCTCTTCAGTCCCTCAAGCTGACAGCTTACTGCTCCACTTCCCAACCTAGCTAGGTCATATAATCTGTCTTCCGAAGTACAACATATTCTAGTTTCCTCTCATAAAGTCTCCACTAGGAAACTGTACAGTAGTAAATGGAAATGTTTTGTTTACTGGGCCTCTCAACGTGATATTGATCCCTATGTTGCCCCTCTTGACATGGTTCTGGAATTTCTCGCAACAATTTTTCAGGAAGGTGTTGCATCAGCCACTGTTAGAGTTCAATTGGCCGCTATATCTAATTTTCATTGGGGATTGAAGGATCTAATCTTATGTCACACAGATTATGTAAAGCCTTTTTGAAAGGGCCTCATCACCTAATGCCACCCATCAGTCAACCAGTTGCACCATGGAACCTAAATTTAATATTATCTCAGCTGATGCTTCCCCCCTTTGAGCCTGCATCCTCTTGCTCCTTGAAGTTCATATCTTGGAAAACATTATTTTTGGTGGCTATTACTTCAGCTCGTAGAGTTTCTGAACTTCAAGTTCTTTCTATTAGGTCCCCTTACTTGGTATTTTTTCCTGATAGAGTGTCTCTCAGGACAAATCCCACTTTTCTTCCGAAGGTCTGCTCTGAGACTAATCTGAATCAGTCTATTGAGTTGCCTACTTTTTCAGACATCATTCTAATAAAATGGAGCATATGCTACATAAACTTGATGTCCACAGACAGTTGAGATTTTACTTGGACAGAACAAAGGATTTTAGAAAATCTGAACAGCTTTTTGTCTCCTACGCTGATAACAAAAAAGGGCTATCTGTGTCTAAAGTTACCTTGTCTAAATGGTTATCAGATTGCATAAAGTCTGTATACTCTTCAACTAATCAGACCTTAGAATACAAGGTGAAAGCTCATTCCACTAGGGCGGTATCCACATCTCTAGCACACGCAGCTCGTTTGCCAATGGACACCATTTGTGCAGCCGCCACTTGGTCAAAACCACATACGTTTATCACTCATTACAAAGTGGACAGGGCCTCCAGGGACAGAGCTTCCTTTGGTTCCACTGTTCTCAGGAATGTACTCTCATGAGTCACCCAGGATTTGGGTGCTTGGGACACTACCCACATGTAAGAACAAACGGTGAGATTGAACAACTTTACATAAAGAAGTTATGTTCTTACCATAACGTTCCATGTGAGTTGTTCATCTCACCTTTGTTCTTACATTTCCCACCATCCATCCACCCCGGGTTCTTGAAGACCGGTTACGACTGGAGGTCTGGTTTGGTTTGTCTAATGTCCTTTACTTCTACCAGACTTTCTTCCTGTGGTTAACTGTACATATATGTTTTTATATGTTTTTTATATATACACATATTGACATTTAGGGTATGTTAGGCTGTTCCTTTGTTGCTGGATTCAGCAAACTAGATCTGAGGGTTAGTCAGAGAGCATCATGGGATAGGGCTCTGTACCCACGTGTAAGAACAAAGGCGAGATGAACAAGTCACATGGAATGTTATGGTAAGAACATAACTTCTTTTTATACAATGACCCCCCCCCCCATTAATATTCCAAAACGTGCATGCTGATTGGCCAGCATGCCCGTTGTAAATCCCACAATATAGCAAAAGAAAAAGGTCCGGTCGCCCGGACGCCCATTGTAAATCCCACAATATAGCAAAAGAAAAAGGTCCGGTCGCCCAGACTTTTTTCCGTTGGTATAAAGTGCTAAAAACATTTAGCTTTTAACAAATAAAAAAGAAAAAAAGAAAAAAAATGGAGCAACAGAGACTTTCTTTTCTCCATTGCTTCTGTTTCAAAACATTGATGTACTGGGTATGCATGTGAAGCAAGTCCCATACGCATGCCAGGTACAGCAAAACAAGGAAGCAGTGCACCACAACCAGTGGAAGAACAGTAATGCGCCGTTATACAAAGAAGAAAAGTATTTTTTTCTTAAATAATGTCATTGTATAATAGCAATAACCGACTCCATGGTTGTGGTACATTGAAATTTACCCACGGTTGGCATTGGCTTTATTTAATCACTCGGGCTTCGACCTTGTGATTAAGCCACACCAACCATGGATAAAGCTTCAATATACCACACTACGTCATCGGTTATTGCTTAAATAATCAATAGAATGTGTTTGAAGGATGTCAGGGAATCACATTGCTTGACCTGTAGGTGGAGCCTATGCTAGAGCAGAGGGAGATGCTCGGTGATGAATCTATTTCTCTGGGCACTTTTATTTATTTCCTGATGTAGTTTGCAATATCTTGTCCTAGTGTTGGATGCACTAGTTGGCTTATTGAGAAAAATGGAGATCAGGGATAGCAGGATCCTTGACAGCATGGCATCATACAAGGCAAATAACCCCCCCCCCACCCAGGAACCTGTATGATACTAAGAACAGGGACAAGGGTTCTAGTCTCTCCTGGTAGCTAAGAGTTTTGAGGCAAGAGATCTTTTTTTTTATTAGGAACCTCTGCAGTTTCTAAAGTTTTTTTTTGTTGTGTTTAGTAAGATACTTGCCAAAAGGACAGTTATACTCTCTAATGGGTCCATCCAGGGCAGAGTATAAGGGAATAATGACTTTCTTGGTTTCAGAAGAGAGGCTTTTGTCACTTAATTGTATAATATAGAAAGATTTCCTAACTTCAACCACGACATGTTGATGAAAGGAAAGAAAAGGGAACTATCAGCCCTAATTACTAACTTGCTTGATGTAGCAGGTTAAAGCAATTTGCTGTTTAGTTTAGGCCCTTCTTCTGCTGTATCAGGTGTTGACTTGCATTAATTCATTTTGAAGGGAGTAAGTATATTGGATTGACTTGACAACCATACTCAGTTTGCAGTCATTAGCATATCCATTAAGCAGACATCATTGTTAACAGTTTTGAGGTCAGATCAACATCAGACAGGATGTTGCCCACCTCATATCTCAGGGGGACACTATTGGCCACCTTCTTTCTGAATGAGGAGGCTTCACCAACTCTGACAATATTCATTCTGTTCTTGACCAAGTCTGTTATCCATCTTGCCACATAGAACTCAGTGTTTAATGCCATTAGCTTATTTACAGTTCCATCATGTGGAATGGACAAATGCCTTGGCCAAATCAAGACAGGCAGCTCAATGTCCACTGCCTCAATGACCTTTTCAAAAAAGCTTATCAGATTTAGCAAACATTATCTATCCTTTTCAAAGCCAAATTGATGTGGGTTTTTCCTAATCAGATTTTAATGTCATGATTTATGAGGTTGGAAATGCACTACATGGCTTTACAGGTAAGACTCGTATGATTGATGGGTTTGTAGATTCCAGGGTCATCGGTGGCTCCACCCTTGTTGAGGGCTTTGCTACAGCAGTGCACCTGAATTCAAGGACATAGCCTCCAGACAGGCTTAGGATAAACAGTTTAAGGAGGAGGTCAACGTATGAATGTTTGATGCTGTTTATCAAGCAGCTCAGCGTATTTTTGGGACCCATGGAAAAAGTGTTTTTGGTCTTTGAGAACACCTTAACTCATTCCTTTCACTGGATCTCTTGAAATTTGCTTTTGCGCTTTAACTTCTGATTGGCAGAGCCTAAGCTTTATAATAGAATCAAATCTCATCCTCACATTTCAAACAAATGTTCATATCTCTGGAACCATAGGGCTTACTAAAGAAATGTAAATGTCATTCTCTTCAGCACAAACTATTTTTGTATTGGTAATATTCTTTAGGTTCTCAATCCTAAACTGGATTTTATCATTTACAGTAAATACAGTAACTACTACATTTGTAATATTTTGTAAATGACTAATATCTCTACAACCACTGGAATTATACACATACTGTTAGCATCAGTTTGCTCACCCAGCTGAGAGCTTTCATATGAGGCTAAACAGTTCTTGGCAACCAAGTAGCACAGACAAATATTTAGAAACCATGAAATTTATGACAGTGTAAATAGATATTATATAAACAATTAATTTATCTTTACCTGCAATAGACAGATGTCATATATCAGTACAGCTGTGTTGCCCATTCTGCATGCTGTAAGATGAAATATTTTAATACTTTGTATGTAGCATGTTTTTTGGAATTATTATATAAATATAAATAAGCAATATTTGATGCCTAGAGATGTCAGTAGGATATAACTGCAGAAGCACCTGGAGGTGTCACCTAGCTGTAATGGGTTAAGGGCGCGATCCTTAATGACAGTGGGGGGAGTGATTCAGGGATGACTGGGGTTGGGATGATAGTCTAAGGGAGAAGTTGACTGTAAACGTGTTTGGTAGTATGTTAGAAGTGTCTTTCGGATCTGAGTGGGTGACACCATTATCTAAAGTTGGGTTCAGTGCTATAAAAGATTTCTTAATTTTCTAATGTAACTGAATAAGAACTTGTAGTTACCCTTTGCTTCAGTTGCTAGCCTGAATTCCTGGGAAGCTTTGCTGGTCTTCATGGCTGTTTTCAGTTTCTTAGTGAGGATTTTATACTATCTTCATGCAGAGGGGTTCTGACTCTACATGGTAATCTGAGCAGTTTCTTACTCCTGTCATACAATTTGTTTATATCGACTGATCACCAGAGTGGTTTGTTTTTAAATTTGCCACTATATATGGTTTTAGTAGATACTGACAGGTCAATGCATTTGTCTAACTGGGCATATCGGATCTTAGCGTAAATGGTTACATATCTTGCATCAAAATTGTGAAGATTTTCTGGATGAATATAGAAATTTCATTGTATAATTGTAAAAGGTTTGCATTTTAGAAGTTTCTAAAGAGGGTGGTGTTGGCTACCAGGACAGTGGATATTTTGAAGGTAAAGGTAACTAGTAAGTGATCTGACTTAACTAATGAGAGACTGTCCAGGGGGAGACTGGCTCTAACATTGTGAGAACAAGGTCAAGGTAAAAAAATTTCCTATTCCTGGTCAAATTGATCCAGGGAGTTCTTCTTAACCCAATACAATAAGTACTGGCCAAACCCTACTTTGGTAGTATAGGTACTCCACTCTATGGAGTGATAGTTGAATTCACCAAGACTGAATGAGATACTGCTTGTAAGGATATTTTCAAGGAATACCAGGACAATTTCATGATCATATGGGGCCATAGATGGGGACTGATAACAAGCTATAAGTTGGAAGTTTGACTTACCGAAGGTTCTCTGGAGTTCAGTCAGCTCATTTTGGGGGGGGGGGGGTGTCTCTGGCTTTCACCTTTGAAGAGATGCTGTGACTGATGAACACTGACTCCACTGCAGTTACCAGTAGGTTTAAATGCAAGGTAGGCATACAAACCAAGCAAAGAAGGGGTGCTGTCAATCTCTCTGTAACAACAGAACATGGACACTTCACAGATGCTGATATACCTCCAAATCAGGCAGTTTGCTTTTAAAACTCCTGGCATGAGAAGGACCAGCTTGATGTGAATAAACTCTGGGATATGATTTATTTATTTGTCAGACCGGGGTATTCATTAGATGATCTGTACCTAAAAGGCACAGTGGGGGCAGCAAATGCTTTTGCCACTATTCAGAAGCCCTTGAATGAGAGGTGTAGACTATCCTTTGCAAATAATGTCCTTTTTCATATCCTTCAGGTGTTTCCATGCCAGGTCATTTACTAGTAATAGTTACTGGTGAATAAGGTCTTGAGGGCCCTTGACATATCTGCATTCTTGGCTCCCAAGAGACTGCTAACTGTAACCCTATCTTTGTCCAGTTTGGTGAGTGTGGTGTCCATGTCTAACAATAGAGTCACCAACTACTAAAGCATTTCCTGAAGCTGGTTTCATTCATAGTAATGATATGTTATTGATGACATGTTGATGAGGGAGTGCATGTAGTTGGTATATTGGGTGGGATTTCACTGATGGGTAGTTTTAAGAGTTCGAGGAGGCTTGGATAGTGATTTTTAACAGTATCAGTGTATGACAGATTTGTGCTGCCTGATGAGGGTGTTGCATTTGTAGGAGTTACAATATATCCTGGGATGGGAATGAGATGCCTCCAGATTTGCTAGGCATTTATACCTTTCACAGATTGAACCAACTAGGTTGAGCAGGAGTTCATTTTCAGTGAGCATAAATCAGTTTGTACAGTGCCTTAGGACACCAAGTACTGGAAGGCTGCCAACAGAAGGGGAGCCAGTCTGCTGTCTGTGCATGCTGTCCAGTGCTGTTGTTAACAGAACCGTGAAGGCGGCGGGGGGGGGGGTGGGGGTAAGGAAAAGAGAGGTTACTACACCTCACTGTTTTGAGCAGCACATGCTGACTAGTGTAGCTCATAGCAGATTAGCTCAAATCAGGTTGGTAATTTTGGTCCTGAGCAACCTGTGAAATGAAAAAAATGCTATTTCAGTGTTAATTATGGGACATTTTTGACTTATGCACAGTTCTTAATAATTAGCTACAACTTGGGCAGCAGGGTACTTAATGCAGCTCTGTTCAGTGTAAAGCACAAAAAAACAAAATGAGAAGCAGCTATAAATCTGATATAGTGTTCAGCTACCTATCAACAGCAACACTTAAACTACTTTCAAAAGAATAAAGTCTGCTCTCTCTAAGACTGTACCCATTCCACAACAGAGGAGGCTGTTAAAAAGATAAGTTTTAGACAGTGACTGAGTGAAATAAAACAGGTAAATCACTATGAAAAGGGCATAAACAGCAAAATGACTTTAAGTACAAAGCAAAATGCAAAAATGGACTTTCCTGAGTCTTGAAGAAGTAGAAGCCCATAAAACGACTTTATACGTTGCTTAGTGAGTGAACAGGAACACCTCTCTGCTGTCTTACTGGAAAGACAGTAAGAAAATGTAGTTGACCACAATATGAAGCAAGCAAAAAATCAAGAGAACCAATCAGAGTAAGAGTTTTAGATTTGAGCCAGAAGTGCTCAGCTGATAGTGCTCAGCTACCTAGCACTATTGGCTGCTGTGTATAACAAGTGTTGAAATTAGTACGAACAGCTTGCTATGGTTTACAAGTTTTGAAGTTAGGGCTGTCAGCCATATCTACAGTTCAGTAGGGAGGTGCCGGCTGTGACTGCATGTAGCTGCAAAAAGAAAACAGCCATCACAGTGTATGCACCAAGCACCTTGACACCACCCATACAATATACAGTAATATATTTTTAGCTATACCACAGTACAGTATAGTAATGTACAGATGTGCATACATGAGATCACTTCCTGTCATACCCACTCAGGCAGTGACATTATGCAAGGTCTTTTCAGTTTGTGATAAATTGAAGGCCATGGCAATATCCCCATGTAGTGTCTGCAGATCCCAATCCGACTGACTGATATGCACCTTTTGTCCCTAACAATACTGCGGTTAAGATATAATCTGACCCCTGCTAGCCGCAACTAGAATTACTAAATTATATGCAGTCCCATTTCATTGACTGATAGTTTCCGTATATCCCATCACAGGTCATTTATATCATCACAAGCAATTTGTCTACTGTGTTGATACTGGAATATTAATCTGTCCATCTGTGTTTGCAGACGTTTCTTTGCTGGCAAGATTATTAATTTTTCAGAGTCCATATTAAGTAACATGTTTATGATTTTCACAGTAAGGACACTAGCAACTTTGATTAGACATGTTCACAGTGGTGTTGAGCATGGACAACACGCTTATGTTTGTTAGTACTAGAGGTAGATCCCTGAGAGGTTAGTTGGATAATTTCTTCTTTCTTTAGGAAAGTTAGTAGCAGGTTAGACTCACATAAGCAACAAGGCAGTAATGTTTTTTTTTTCTTTAAAACATGTTTTGTACAGGAGGCAAAATGCAGGTCAGTTTCAATTAAAATATATTTGATAGGTTGATGTAGAAGAAGGCTCACCCAGAGAGACTACTCGTCTTGTCCCTTCCTTGCTTCTTCTTTCAGTGTTTTGGACTTTAAACTGTTACATGTGCTCATAATCAGTTGTTTGTTTAGGGAGACAGTGTTTGTGAGGAAGGTGTATGAGGATGGTACTACAACAACCAAAGCCAAGGAGAACAGCCAAAATGCCATATTGCTGAAAAGACAAGAAGTATGACAAAACCAATCAAGCTCAACATGTATTACTAAGACTGGAAAGGAGCTACAAGTGTGACACATTGAAACTTAATGGAGAAAGCCAAGACTCAGTAAAGCAACATATTTTACATCACAAAGAAGTGCTCAAATACCAGAAAGGGGACACAGAATTAAGCTCTGACAGGAGAGGTTGTCCTCATAAAACAGAGGGTGGACAAGTGGATATAAAAACAATTGATGGCTTCAAAAAAAGCTTCAAATGTGTTGCAACAGACATAGACAGGGAAGGGGGCGCATACAGATTTGCTGGGGAGAAGAACAGCACATTGAATTGGTGTTGGGCATTTTAGGCAAACTACAAGCTTTTACTTGCTATCAGTTTTAGACAGCATTTGCATAAATAACATACTAATTATTTTTGTTGCACATTCACTGCTTTTTTTTCTTGTGTTAGGAACATTAATGACTAGATTTTCTGACTAGGAAGTTCACAATGATTATGCTGTCAAGAAAAATTCAAATTTTCAATTTATGAATGTTAAGAGTGTTCCATTAATCTAAAAAAAATACTCAGCATGTGTCCTTATTAGCAAAACTAGTAGCACGAATGTTTAGCAGTGGCTTTTTGCTGTTGACCATCAGGGAATGAGGGAACAGCTTACAAAACAGAATGCTCTCCAGCTGGTAGACTGGCAGTGAAAGAAACAAAAGTGCTGTTGTGTGCTGATAATTATTTGTTGCTATGTTAACAACTTTAATTGCCTTAAATGCCTGTTGATACATTGCCATGGAGCAGTCATCCCAGCTTTTTGTATCCCATGGCTACACCTTAAGTTTTAATTCCAAACAGCATTTTAGTAAATAAAATGCCACTGTGTTGTGAGCTTGTGGACTGTTTTTATGTTGCACATCTATTCTGTACTTGATAGCAGTTCAAAGTAGTAAATGCAATATTTATTTCCTTTTAGTACTAGTTGTACTTAACTGTAAAAATAAAGAACAATCATATCTTCTTTGCTATGTGCCTTGCTACAGGCAATGGAATTTATTGTCTAAAACATAAAGTTAACCATACATTTCATTCTAAAACTACCCGAACTGAAGTTAAGACATCTGGATGAGGATTGGTCACTCTGCAAAATCCATCTTAAAATGTTTGGGAAAATGCTATGAAATCATTGATTGATATTTTCCAAAAGAATTTAGAAACATGTAAATGCACACTGACACAGAACAAGAGACGGTCTAATTACAAGAGTCAGTTTTTGTGCAAAAGAAGTAAAGTTAAGAGAACAGGTCTATTACAGAGGAGGTTTCAGGAGAGGAAGGAAGAACAGACACAGACACCCAATAGGAAAAATATGTCAGTGAAGAGATAAGCCAAACAAAAGGGGGAGAAAAAAGCCAAATGTAAACTAAAGGAAGCACAGCGAAATAAAAAAGAAGGGATGAATTGTGATCCCTCACCAAATGCAGTAGGAAAATATGCATAAATTAAAATATAAAAAATAGAACTATGTCTAAGCAACAAGAATGCATGAAACATGCAGAGCAGCAATGATATCTGTGTGAGTGGAATGTCACAATGTTGAAATTTTACAATCTTGAACTCAAAATGCCCACTAATAGTATATATGCACTACATAAGGGTTTTTATTATTCCAAAATGTGCACACTGGACAGTCCAATCAGTGTGTTTATTGTAAACCTAGCCTTCCTCATGGAAAAGATTTCTGTAGCTGTTCATAAAGACATTTACTGTTTTCAGCACAGTTAAAGAACTCGGGAACCATAACTGCTCTTTAAACTATCTGGACAGCAAAGCACTCTGCTCATGTCATTTTTTGGACTAGAGTGAAAAAAATGATGAGTCAGGATCATACCTTTCAAACTCTTAGCACAAAAAACTAAGCAAAGCTAAAAATCACAGACAGATTTTAATTATTGCTATTATAAACTTAGAAAGTTGCTCAAATAGATTTTGTGTTAGCATGCACGTTTTGGAAGGAATGGTTATTAAAAAGAGGCAGTGTACAAGCATCTGCATGTATATGCAGAACACATGTGCAGTACATGCGTCACACATCTACAAGAAAGAAGTTGTGGAATGATATTCAAGTCCATTTATACAATGGCGTTATTTAAAAAGGTAACCAAGTTCTTTTTTAAATAATGTAATTGTATAGCAGCAATCATTCACTTCTATGTTTGTGTGTCTTACGATTTACCCACAGGTGGCATTGGTTAATCACTTGGGCTTCATCCTTTTTATCAAGCCACTCAAACTGTGGGTAATTCCTGTGATACCCCAACCAGTCCTGCATTAAAGCTAAAATATCACTCCCTTGTTAGTGAAACTTAGAAATAAGTGCTAACACGGGTTCTGCAGGGGAGCAAGTCCAGCTCTGTACGCATGTGGGGGTGCAGGTATTTTGATTTCAATATTTTAACATTTCAGCATTTTGACATTTCATGAGATATGTGCGTGTTGTGTGTATGTGTATGAATGTATGTGTGTGTGTGTGTGTGTGTGTGTGTGTGTGTGTGTGTGTGTGTGTGTGTGTGTGTGTGTGTGTGTGTGTGTGTATATATATATATATCTATGGGTCTAAGACTGAAAGCCCACTTACTCGAAGATGAAAAGACCGACATGACATCACCGAATCTTCATTTAAATGATTCCTGACATAAACAACAGTTTACCCAGGGAAAGGAAGTGGTCAGCCAACATTTGGAAGTTTGCCCTTCCTTCCACTATAGTGCGATCTCAGAACTGGTCTAATTAATTAGAGAGGGTGTGGGTTCGAAGTGCTTCTGTTTGGTTTCTTGCGATTATTGGTTGTCCACTTCCTTTACCAGAGTATATTGTCGGTTATGTGACGAGTCATTTAAATGAAGATTCTGTGATGTTGTCTTGGTGTTTTTGTCTTCGGGTAAGTGGCTTTCTGTCTTTTCAAGTAGACCCATATATATATATATATATATATATATATATATATATATATATATATATATATATATATATATATATACACGGTTCCTATTCAGAAGCCTGAAACATCATAAGCCTGAAAATCAAAATCCTGAAACCAAAAGCCTGAAAATTCAGAATCCTGAAAACTCAAAATCCTGAAAGCCCAAAATCCTGAAACTCAAAATCCTGAAAACACAAATAATGCTAATATGTCACTATAAAGACACTAATATCTACCAACTGACCCTGACCCTAACCCTAACCCTAAGGTCCGTCACTATCGCACACTCACCTGACCCGCGCCCTAAACCTAACTCACTTAAACCGCCCTAACCCCAATATTTGTCACTATTGCATACATGCCTAACCTGCGCCCTAACCCTAACTCACTTAAACCACCCCTAACCCTAAAATAAAACCAACCGCACACTTACCTGACCCCAACGCATGACCTAACACCACAGGGCTAACAATAGCAAAGCCACATGACATCAGTATGTCTATTTTGTGTTTTCAGGATTTTGAGTTTCAGGATTTTGGTCTTTCAGGATTTTGAGTTTTCAGGATTCTGAATTTTCAGGCTTTTGGTTTCAGGATTTTGATTTTCAGGCTTATGATGTTTCAGGCTTCTGAATGGGAACCATATACACACACACATACACAAACACAGTGATGGATTATTTGCAACCTTAATAAATAGCATCAGCAGCAAAAATAATGCAGCAAGCATCATTAGACACCAAAAGATTCCATGCTGACATTGTGTTAGTTAATGGAAATCCGCTCAAAAAATAATGAAAGACCAGCATGAAACCAAGGACGTTTGAGCTTCAGAATAAATCTGATCAATCTTTTTAACTGCTTGACAGCATAAGATGAAAAAAAGATAAGAATAATAATAAAAAATAAAGCAAACTCAATTTTGTGAGTCCTTAATTTTCAGAAATGTGATATTTCTGTTTGTAAAGCATATCTTCACTGTGTTCTTACCCTTCAATTTATAGAATGCACTTTTGGCAAACATAGTATCCCATCAAGGGTGTAATAAGTTTAGGCCTATACATCTCCTGATAGCATCTGACACACAAATGTCTGTAGTGTACTGCCGAAATCATGGTTGCATTCTGTGATGAAGAGGGAGTCAGTGGTAGCTGCTATGAACAGATTTAGGCTATTTCATATATTCTAGGACAATAGTTGTAAAGCTTTGCTCTAAACAATACACACCCTGGATCACCTGGATGGGAGCTGGTGGCACTTGGAGCAGGCAAAGTCTGGCACCATACTCGTTCTTATACCCTTTGGAATGGTCATACTACAGAAACTATTTCCTCCAGTGAAGTATAGCAGTCTCTAAAGCCATGCGTCTGGAGTGTTTCTCCCTGGGCCTCCACTGAAAATAGGTTTTGTCCTAGTTGGACTTTCTCAGTCAACAAATGTTAAATAAATAAATAAAAATAAATCTGTATCAAAATACACTATCAAAAATCACAGCATGTAATGAATACAAATCAATGGATCTCTACCTATTGTTTATTTGGAGAAGCTAGTAGTTCTCACATGTCATGCTTCATACGAAGTGCCATTAAGTAGTATGATATTTGATGGAACACTATAAACATACCAGTTTTAATAAGACCACATAAAACTACCCCGACTGAAGTAAATGCAATTATTACAATTTGAGAAGTGAAATCAGTAACAGTAGTTTTGGGTTTTGTATTACATTCACCAGCTCTGAATCATGACAATATTTATCAACTCTTGGCCTTAACAGTTAAATGTATAGAATCCCAACTTCTCAGAGAATACTATGGATCAGTTTTCAACAGCTCATTTTATGGGTTTAGTTTAGATTTTTGGAATTGTACACCAACAACCAGAAGGCTAATCCTGTGCACATATTCTCCTTTGTAGTGGACATGTGAACCTGTGCACATTTTGTCCTTTGCAGCAGGCATGTGATCCTGTGCACATGCACTCATTTGCAGCAGGCATGTGATCCTGTGCACCTGCACTCATTTGCAGCAGGCATGTGATCCTGTGCACCTGCACTCCTTTGCAGCAGGCATGTGATCATGTGCACATGCACTCCTTTGCAGCAGACATACAGTCCTGTGCATATGCACTCTTTTGCAGCAAGCATGTGATCCTGTCCGCATACTGTCCTTTGCAGGAGGCACACAATTCTGTGCACATGCTCTCCTTTGTGTTAGACATACAGTCCTGTACACATGCTGTCCTTTGCAGCAGGCACACAGTCCTGTACACATGCTCTCCTTTTCAGTACACATACAGTCCTGTGCACATGCTCTCCTTTGTTGAATGGGTTGGTCCCACTAGACTAGTGGTCACTTTTCAGGGTAGAAGTCAGGTAACATTAAGAACTACTAGGAAAAATTTGACCAGGGCATTTGAGAACTTCCCCTACTTTTTTTGATAGGTGCCATGGAATCTTTTACATCCATCTGAGCTACTACCAACTCAAACAGATGAGACCTTGGTTAAATGTCTCAACTGAAGAATGTTTGGAATACCTGTTTGACATGAATAGGTGGTACCATTCTGAGTAAGTTTAAAGCAAAGCTTGTTGTTATTCCTTAGCTTTCTTTTGTTGCGTCTTTTGGCTTTTCCCGGTTAGGGGTCACCACAGCGGAACTCCAGTCCGCTAATGATTGGTAGTTAATTTTTACGTGCCGAGTTACCAGCCCTGACGTACAACCTTCAACGAAGGTATGCCCATTCACGCATGTCTCCACGCAGAAGACGCTCTAGCTGAGAATCGAACAGGACAGCATCTTACTGTGAGGCGACAACGCTACTGCAGCACCACCACCACGGGTCTAAAGAAGGATCTGTGATTGTATTTAGATTCAGGTACTAACCTATATTCATGACCTGGTTTGTAGACCTAATAGTAATTTTCAAGTTTTTTGTAATATTTCTGATACTATCCTTGATATGTGGGTCTTTGAATTTCCTGTATAATATAAGGATTTTTTTCTTTTATTGCAAATCTTGCGTATACTGTTGGACCACCAAGGAGATTTGTTTTTGAATTTCCCATAACATTTTATTCCACTTGGGACTACCATCAATATACAACTTTCTAGGTGCGTGTAGAATTCCTTCATGAAGCTAACTGCAGTGGCAACATATTACAATGACTGAATTTAAAAAACCTTGTCATAGAATCTAATAAGACTGGTACATCTGAAGTCCTTGACGTCCAAGATGTATGTATGTACCTTTTATTAACTACCACCATAGAAGTGCATGAAACCTGTATCTGTTAAAATGGACATGTCAAATAATGTTTCAGGTTTAAGATCATCTTTTGATTTCTGGTGATAGTTCGACTGACAATAATAGTGCATACATACCTGGAGAGGAATTTTATATCCCTAGATGTCTGAAGCATACAACTACAGACATAAGTGATTTAATAATTAAGCAGTGGAGAGGAGAGGTAGGCATGACCCTAGATATATAAAGTGTCCTGACAGTATTTATAATAATTCCTAAAAAATAAATAAATGTCACTGAAGATCTTGACTCTCTATTCCTGTTTAATTAGCCTCCTGCTGTTCAGGATTAAATGAGATAAATGCCAGGTAAGTAGTGAGATTGTTTGATCTACACAACCAATCTCTAGCCCTTACCTCATATTCATTATTAATTAATTAATTCATTCATTCATTCACCAATTACCTGCTTTATTCTAATCAGTGCCATACCATGACTCTGTTTAGAACCAAGTATGTTGTTGGAGTAAAAACTCTGAGTAAGTCCATAATGTGATGCCCCTACACTGGCCCAGTAATCAAGTAGCCTCAATTCTCACCACTAGCACCAGTGAGGGATGTACACATTGGGAAGATGACACGTACACACACAGTAAAGTACAATTGCCTTTAAGAGCACACATAGATCACAGTCAGTCTGGGGCTGGTTTCTGCCTCTTTTTCCAGATTCCCAATAAGACTCCCCACTGGCACAGCTATATGGTTAAGATCTCATCCGAGTGGTCAAGTCAAAACCTCCAGCACCCTCTCTGTCCAACCAGTGCTTCATGTCCCTGCCCAAGTAGCTCTCTCTCTCACACACACACACACACACACACACACACACACACACACACACTTTGAGATTTAATTATTTACAAACACACAGACACTCCAGGGGAAGGCTGGCACATGTTTACTAGATATGCCCCCTTCTGCCCAGACTATAAGGTAGTTATCACTGCCACCAACCACTACTTATCAGTTACTATAATGGCCCTTACAAAGGGTGACCAATCCTACTGTATAATGTTACTATTTTCCAAATAGTACGTGTGACCAAGACTAAGGCTATTTAGGTGTGGCCTATACAGTGTAACCAAATACATAAGCAAGTACTCTAAGAGCTTAAATATGTCTCACAAATATCAGCCACAAAGATATGTTTAAGGATATTTAATAATAAATAATAAAAAAACAAGACAATACTCAATCAATATAGTAACTACAGAGCTCAGAATCACAGGAAATATTTTAACACAACATTGCAGGACAGTCTCAAATAAATACAGAAGATATCTAAACTAAACTTTACTATATTTCTATCTATATCTAAGAGAAATTACTGTACCCTAGACTTACTTACAGAGTAAGGCAAATGCAGATAGTGCTCAATGAATGTTTCTAGGTCCAAGACAAGATACAAAATGCGCAGACTTTCTCTCTCAGAGAGTTTTAAATTATTATTCAAAATTACTGCTGGATTAGCTCTGATGACATCACTCTTTGTCAGCTGACTTCAGTTCCCAGGCTAAAGAAATGCTTAGAATTGAACACCTCTGTGTCAAAAATACATATCTCTCAGAAGTGTGCAGCTTCTAGAAGGTCATGGAGCAATAAAACACTTTTACATTTGAAAGAGTAATTCTTTCTGTTTCAACATATTAGGAAAACTTGTAGCTCTAGACATTGTGTCTGCCTACTGAGATTTAACACAGTCATAAAACACTTTACTTTTCAACTTATTTTCTTGAAGTTTTGCAAGCCAACTCTGTATTTTCCAGCTTCTAATATTAAAGCATACATTTGCACAGGTATATAGTTTATATACATTTCTGTTGTTTTCCAGTAGGGTACACTGTGGGCAGATTCTTGAAGCTCAGTACATAACATACAGTTCAACACACACTTGTAGGACAAGCATATAAATCATATTACTATTCACAAATGATATATGATTATTTACAAAATTCCAGATAGCTGGGCTGGCAGTGTCACGCATAGTTTCAGCAAGTAGTTTTGCTTCTGAAATTACTGCAATTACAATGCTACAGCCCTGTCTGGGAATGCTCATTTAATTGTGTAAGTCACCAACACCATTCATCTTCCATTTCCAATTAAATATCTGTAGACTGCAAAATGATGTTTCTTTCCACAAAACTATGTAGAACCTTTGATCAGAAAATAGTAAAAATAGTGGTATATTACCCAGTACACCTTCCAATATAGCAAAACCGAACCAAGAAAATGTTTAGGTGTTACTGCTCAATACCAGGAATCTAAACAAGAAACTATACTCCCAGCAAGCTCTTCTCACCCTGGAGAATGAGATGTCTGTGCAGTTACTGAGACATGGTTTAAAGCCATGGAGAGCACCCTGGCAGTGCAGAACTATACTGCTTTCTACACATTTATTCTAGCTACTGCACAGGAAGGCACAAAAGGTGGAGGAGTCTCAGTTTACATCAAAAACAGACACACCTCAAGGCTTGTCGAACAGTATGATGCTCCTGAGCCTTTCCACATCCAAATTATCATTGGCAAAGTCCTGTACCATATCCTTGCATACCATAGGCCCCCTTCTATAACCCAGGGAACTGAAAACACATACTGAAACATAGTGGAGACACTCCTCATCTGATCCCACACCATATTCACGGGTGACTGTAACTACCCCACTATTAAATGAGAATCAAACACCACCCAAATATGCAGGTCCAGAGATTCCTGGACTACAAACAAGTAGTGAGTCTATGTGCCCAATAGGGGTGTTAACATCCTTGACCTGGTCCTCACAAACATAGAAGAATGTTTCACCCCTCTAGTGTAATGTCCTCACTGGTCAGGTCAGTCCATAAAGCTGTCTCCTCTGAAATTAAAATAAAGCTCAGGACCACAGCTAAGTCTGGAACTTTTATGGGCTTTTCTAAGGCAAACTTCCTGCTATTAAGTGACAGCCTGGCAAAATTTCAAGCCCCCCCAAACCTTCACAATACCCTGTCCATGTGTTTGCAGAAACCTATGTACAGTCATGTTAATGGTTGCATAGTAACAGCTTACTTAACTGGAATAAGCACAGGACGAACTCAAAAAACAAGTCACTCTGGTGAAATCTCAAAATCAATAGGTTGTATAACAAAAGGAAGAAAATCATGGCAAAAATTAGGAAATACAATGTCCATCATGGTAAAAACTCCCTTATCAATGTAAATAAATGACTCGGGGCTAATCAAGTCTACCAAAGGCATATTTGAAGTAAAATAATTTCTTTTTAACTAAAGCATAAGTGCTGTTGCTGGAATACTCTGGGCAGGCAGGGTATAAACTGTAGCAACTCTTTGCTACATTTGTAGCAAATAATTTGCTAGAGTGTAAAATAAATTATGTTGATGGAGGGTCTGGTGCAGGGCTGGGGCAGGAGAGAGAGGTATGTGTTGTGCATCTGGCCAACTGGTTGATGTGCCAGAAAAGGAACATTCACTTTTTTCTATTTTTTTTTTTTTTTTTTTTGCTCTTCACCTGAAGAATGGAGTGGGGTGGGGTACTGGTTGAACCAGGTACCCTTCTGTGTGCTGCCCTTTTTGGCATCTACTTCTCTGAAGTCAGGGCCAGCATCCAATAGTGTTATTTTTCCACTGTACTTGATCCTCATCAGACCAGTCAGTGAATACAATGCCCCCTTCAGTATGTGCCTGGCCAGATAAATGCAACAGCTGGAGTATCCCCAGTGGTACTTAACAAAAATAATACATGGAGTAAACAATATTTCCTCTGTGGACCACCGCAAAGCCTTACCCCTGTAATCAGTCTCTTACAGATTGCTGAGAGAGACAATCCATGCCTAGCCTACAAAGCATCCTCTAATCCCACTCTGATGGATCTGTTGCACATCCATAAAACAAGTAGCATATGAATAACCCAACCTAGTGACCTAAACCTTATCTGCAAGATAAGTTGGACATGTTGGAGGGGACAGATATGTGTCTCAGAGACTGCCCTTTCTTTAGAAAAGGCTTCCCATCCATGTGAAGCAGAGTTCTTCCCTAACCCAATTTAAGTGTAACTTGGACCTGTGAATGGGAATCAGAAATTTACCTCTTTCCTGGCACCTATATCTCTAGTAGACATAGACAACCTGTAAACACTTGACCACCCATGTCCTAGCCTACACATTAACCCCTTAAAATAAACCTAGGGTATCAAAACTTGTCAGAAACATTCTGGAAGCATGGTTAGGCCTAAAAAAGGCCCAGGGGTTGTTCACTTAGCAATCGTATATGAACCTATCAAATATATTTATATTGATAACCGATTGAAATGTCAGAACCTGCTAGAAGAAGGCCTGAAATACGGCAACCAAATGTCCAAGATACCATATCTCATAATATTCCCTTTTCTCCAATGTATGGTTTGAGGGATGTGGGAGTGCAGGTAGGGCTTGCACTTGTGCAAAAAGAAGCTTTAAGGAGAATAGCAAGTTTTGAAGTTCGCTCTGGGTTTTTGGTCTTTTTTTTTCAGATTTTTGGCACTCAGCATTACATGTGGGAGCCATTTGTTTTCATTTCTCATCTGATTAAATATAATTAACTAGATTGTCTGAGTTGGTAATGCTGGGAATGTGTTTTTCAATGAGGCAAACGGGTGTAATATATGAGCTCCATCTAGTTTTAGACATGCCATGTAGACAAGAACTAGTCTCTTGTTTTAAAATGGCTCATGATCTTTTATTTAGACTACTTACAAATTTAACAATTTCAATGCATAGCTAAGCCTCATAAAGTCAAACAAGATTAAAAAAGTGGACAGCACGTAGGCATTGTGCAGCTACAAGACACTTTTCATATATTTCAGATTGTGCATCCCTCAGTTTTCTGGTCAAATCCTTGTCCTCTACAGTCAGAAATGTCATTATTATATCTTTGTTGTGTAGAAAGTAGCATATTTTAATTTCGTTTCCTGTTTCTTTTTTTTTTTTTTACTGTGTGGTTGTGATTATTGTGTTAGAATAACAGCAGCCATGGAAGGAAAACCACTTTAACAGCTTGCAGCGCTACCTTATTACTAAGGTAGGGCCTAGAGCTAGAGTTAAGGCCCTGTTACTTTCTAGTCTTTGTGGTAAGTCACTGAATATGGTTTATACAGTTAATGTCTTAGTCCTGGTACAAGCAGAAGTACTTTATCAGTGGTACAACTCAATGGTACAACTCTGCCTGGTTGTGACAGATGGAAATAGTTTTGGAAATGGTTCTGCACCAAATAAGATAACTTTGATATTGTGGTTCTCCTGAATGAAAATGAATTCAGGAGACTAAGAAAGTAACATCAGTATACTGCATGAATATGAACTTTCTTCGGAACAGTAAACTGTGTGTGTGTGTGTGTGTGTGTGTGCTTGCATGCATGCGTGTGTGTGTGTGTGTGTGTGTGTGTGTGTGCACTCGCGTGTGTGTGTGTGTGTGTGTGTGTGTGTGTGAGAGATGGGCTGGCATTACATCCTGTGAGGTATTAGCAAGTGCAGTCCTTGGTCGTGAAACACCACATTTCCGTTAGCTCATACTCGTAAGTAACCACTAAACAAAGCTAAGGACGGAGTGCTGGCTCTGCATCAGCTAACCTGTTAGTAAACGGGCTTAGCTGACTTTAGTGAAAGCCTTGGTTGCACTGGTAAAGGAAGAAAACCAGTGTGCTATCTGTTGTCCATTCTGGTATGGAAGAATTAGATAATCTGATCAAGACAGCAATCATAAAAATTTCTAGCGAAAACCATATTGTATATCAAACAGTAGGTTACATTAAGAAAGGTATGCTACCACTTGCCAAGCAACTTGGCTAAATAATTTAGGAATGTTATGAGACAGTAACTGCCAAATAACCTTCTGTCCACAATACATTGTCCAGCACATTACTTTAAGTGCCAAACGTTTTCAGTTTCACATCAGCAGGTTTCAGGACTTTAAGCCCATTTCTTGATCTCTGTATGTCTTCTACTTTACTGTATACAAGTCACCTCCAGCAGTTAACTGTGTGCTTTTTCCTTATCGCATCCCCTTTTCCACTCTTTCTGCTCACCTGTCATGGTACTTTCTGTATCCTTACTCAGTAGTTAATTTTATTTTTCATATGCACCTTTCTCTTAATCCTAACTTTGTATATTCCACATTCTTTTCTACATTCTCCACACTGCATACATCTCAGCTCTCCTGTGTTTTACAATCTTTCTTCTTCTGCATTCTCAGCTCTGCATACCGCCTGAGGGTACCCTGTACTGTACAGTCTTGCATTGCATTATTTGCACTGCTCTTCAATTAATGATTCTACCATTTGAATGCCTCCATTTGACTGCCACCTGGTTTAGAATATGTTTCTTTTGCTGTCCTAGGCTGTTCAATATGTATGCAATATATTTAGTTGCTTCTGTGTTCTACTTATTAATTGTCAGTTCTTGAACTAGCAAGAAATGGGTTGTATTATCACTGTACTTGATCACACATACATGTGTATATAGTGTTAGATAATGTTTAGTGTACCATTGCACATTACTGGGATTTGTATCCTTTCATTTGTATTTCATGTTTGTATATGCCAAAAATCAGCTGTTTTGGCTATTCAGTAAGATCATGGAACAGAAGGGTTTGGGAAATTTGGCTGTTCCCCTCAATGGTACAATCCCGTAGGTAGTATTTATACGTAGGAGGGGTGTGTAGGGAGAAGCCACCCTCACTGGGGGGTGCTGGTGGCTTACCTTCCTGCTGAAAAGACGATTTTTTTATAGGTTTGCTATCAAAAGTTGGAAACTTACTTCATCATAATTTATGTAATTGAAGGTATAGGTGCAAAAGTTTAAACTTACAAGTGGATTTTGTGTCACCTCTGAAATGGTCAAGACGTAGGTTACATTCGTGTTTTTGAACGTCGATGTTTACAATTGCACTGGAGATCACACTACAGTGGGCATTGGGAAATTAACCCTTTTCCTCACTGTAGTGTGATCTAGGAGTTGTAATATATAATTAGCAGGGGGTGTGAGGAGCACCCCTCACATGGGGGGGTTGCAGGGGGATGCCAAGTTAAGTTGGGTAATGTAGATAATGTCGAATTTGAATTATCAACATTACCGCTTTCATTGTTATGAGTGAACCATGTTTTTAATTTCCAACCTTTTTTTCGAGTAAGTCATTACTCGATCAACTGTGTATCAGAGTTTTGAAAGTAAACATATATATATATATATATATATACACACACATACACACACACACACACCCACACACACCCACACACGCACACACACACACACACACACACACACACACACACACACACACACACACACACACACACACACACACACACACACACACACACAAAGACGCACACATTATCATATAAATATAGACTGCATTCAACTCATCAACAAGTCAACTTATTGAACTGAAAAAAGCCTCTACAGCTGTTCAAAAATCAGCTGTATGCATGTAGTGTACTGGCTTTTTTCAGAGCAGATTATGGTACAGTGGGGATCAGGGAATTTACTCTTTCCATATTGTATTGTGATTCCAGAGTTTAGTATATATAATTAGCAAATTGTGCTGCGGTGAAAGAAGGCTTTCCCCATGCAAAAAGCATCATTTTTGTTTATTTTTGATTGGTTGGTGATTGATCAGTTTTGTTTGATCACTTGAGATTTCATACTTTACTTTTCGATGTATTAGTGTACACACACACACACACACATATATATATATATATATATATATATATATATATATATATATATATATATACATATAAAATATAGAGATGTGTGTGTGTGTTTGTGTGCACTGTTAAGCCAACCAAATTTGACTGACTGAACAGATAATCGACTGGTGTGTGAGACTGTACAAGTCTCAGAGTAGGGTGAAATGCCTTTTCCCTGAGATTGTGTGATCTTGGAGTTAATATAGCTAATTATCAGAGGGTATAGGGGGTGGACTCTATATTAGGTTGTCGAAAGGGCAGTTCATTGGATGCCCTTTGATTGACGCGTAAACATCGAAGTACCTGAACTGATCTGAATGGCCATGTCAGCAGTTTTTTTTCCAGGGGAAAAAGCTGCTTGGTTGTCATCGGAAATTTGCCCTTTCCTCCACTGAAGTACAGTCTCGGAGTTGGTGTATTTAGTTGGGGGGGTGGTGAACACATTCCCCACATCGAGGGGTGTGAGGGGCGAAGACTCCACTTCGTTGGGTTCGACAGTTTCTTTTGTTTGTTGTTGGCCAAGCAATTTTTTCCCTTGGGAACAAATTCGTTAAAGTTACCTTTCGGAGTTTTGGTACTTCGATGTTTATGTGTTGATGAAAGGGTCTTCGGTGAACAGCCCTTTTAACAACGTAATATAGATCCTATGATATTTGCATCTGTTTTTGCATCACATGAGTAGTAGTGTGTCAGCATTTGCCAAGTTGATCTTTCTGTGTCAGATGTTTTGATCTATATCAGTGCACGCGTGCACACACACACACACACACACACACACATATATATATATATATATATATATATATATATATATATATATATATGGCTCTACTTCAGATAATCAAAACTTCACTTACCTGAAACCCACTTAATTGAGACAAAAATACTGAACGTTCAGATAAGCGAAAGTTTACATCACCGGATTTCTACACAGTGAATGGAGGCAGTTGGCCAACATAAAGCCAACAAACATGCTACAGTACGTCAAACCCACCCATGTGGGGGGCTGTGCCTCCCATACCTCTCCTAACTAAATATAACAACTCCACCATAGCACTACACTGCAGAAAAAGGCAAATTTCCAGTATTGGCCAGCTGCCTTCATTTCCTGTATAGAAATCTGGTGATGTGAACATTTGCCTAATTGAACGATCGATGTTTTCATCTCGTTTAAGTGGGTTTCAGGTTATTAAAATTTTGATTTATATATATATATATATATATATATATATATATATTTATATATATATATGCGTCCCTATCAGATATATATATATATATATATATATATATATATATATATATATATATATATATATATAAACTGCAATCTTTAAATATAATATTTTTGTACCCTTTTGTTTTTGTTGAAAAGGGCAAACAAAACATGAGTATAATACTTTTCATCACATTGCCTTTTCATCTTATCACAAATGACTGAAAAAAATAATTGAAAACACACTTCATTGAGTCACATTTCATTAGTAAATTTCATGGACAGCCAATAGTCCTCTAAATGATTTTTTGCAGGGGGTCAATCCCCCTGTCCCCTTACTTAAATTTACTAACTCCATGGCCACACAAGTGGAAAGAAATCATAGCTGGTGCACAAACATAAACTTCTAGAGATAAGGTTCAAGCAATGTCCATGTGCTGTGCTAGAATAATTTGCTTTGCAATTCCTACAGTCTTATGTTCCTAAACTGTACCAGCAGTGCTTCTCTACAGCCTTCTACACTTTTCTATTAATTGTGATAAAGAATAAATGTTATTTCAATGAGATGTGTTTTCAATGAGTTTTTTTCAGTTATTTGTAATTTGTTGAAAAGACAATTCCAGGAGCAGTCTTGAAACCATATATATATATATATTTCCAGATTCTGGGAAGTGACTCAGCAGATGGCACAAAGAAATTCCATCAGATTGCTAGGCAATAACAGAAACCTAAGGACGATAATCATCAGACGCCCTTCATAAGGGATGCCAATTACAACCTATTTACCAGTCTATCAGACATCAAAAGTAGATGGAAGAAGTACTCCCAGCAGTTTCTGAATGAAGAAAACATAACAGAAACTGTACTTCCCCAGACACAGCCTATGATGAAAAAGGAAGAAGAGGCCACCCCAGAAGAAGTAGGAACAGCACTAAGGAAAATTAAGTCAAGGAAGGCAACAGGCTCAGATGAAGTCACTACAGATATGATCACCGTTTTAGGGGAGTTAGGGGAGAAATAGCTCCAGCTCTAGAATTTTGTTAAAGCAGTTTGAAGACAAAGACATATCCCAGGTAATCTGAGAATAAACATTGTAGTCCAGTGTACAAGAAAAATGTGACATTTCCCAGGTAGATGAATAGTTCAGATTTGGATCAAGATGCAACAAAACTGAGCCAATGTTTGCAGTGAGACAGTTGAGAAAAAGCTAGAGATGAGGAAATAGTCCAACTGGTCCCCTCCTAGATTTGCATAAAGGATATGACAGGTTCCCAAGAAAGCTATTTAGGAAGTCCTGCAATGATTTAAAGTCCCAGAAACATCGGTAGTTAGTGCAGGCTATGTACAAGGACACAATTATGTAATTATGAAAAGTGTTCAGACTTTCAGAGGGGTTCCCAGTGGGAGTGGGTGTTTATCAGGGATCAGCTCTGATCCCACTGCTGTTCATACTTGTGATGGATTACATTAACAAATAGATCAGAGAGAACAAATCAACAAAGCTGCTGTATGTAATTAATGTGGCATTACAAGCAAACTCTGAACAAGAACTTCAGCAAATGATAGGTGAATAGAACACAAACCTGAAGGCACACAGGATGAAACTTAGTACAGATGAGTCAGCTGTCATGACAGCAAATGGAGGAAATCAGAAGAAGTTGGACATTGAAATAGAAAGGAAAATAGTGGAACAGCTTAACAGCTTCAAGTTTCTGGGATGGGTGGCTGAGGATAAGGGAGGTTTGAATGAGGAGGGCAAAGCTAAAATCAGATAGGCTGCAGCCAAGTGGCATAGAGTGTCGGGGTAGTTTGTGACAGATGAATGCCAAAGAAGCTGAAAAGTAAGGTATACAAACAGTGGTATGACCAGTACTACTGTATGGTGTAAAAACATGGACAGTGAAGACAGAACAGATGAGGAAGTTAGAGGTGATGGAGATGAAGCACCAGAAACTGGTGGTAGGAGGCACACTGTGGGACAGACAAAGAAATGAGGACGTCATAACAGAAGCCCAAGTAACTCCAATTGCAGAGAATGTGCATTTGTGTACTGTTTTATACTGTTTTAACTGTATTTTCCATTGCTAGATAATGTTTCATTACTGTAATTGCATTTTTACTGAATTACTTAACTGTAAACTGCTTTTTCATACTGGGAGTTGTATTTTCTGTTTGTGAGTGCTCTTGCTGTGCTTTTCTGTGCATTTTTTGTGAGGTTTCTGTGCTCTAGTCAGGTAGCATAGCCTGGATAGTGGCCGGCTGTTATCCAGGCCTAGTTGTTCTGTTTGTTGAGTTTCTTGTGTTTCTGGCAGCCATCTTCTGCTGATAGTGTCTTGTCTTCTCTGTAAGTGAGAGTAACAGAGTTGCCTGACGTTTTCTAGCACGAGTGATTGGTTGAAAGAGCAGGGGCTAGCAGAACTCAGTAGTAATTCGAGCTTCTAGATTCTTTTATCTTTTCTAGTATTTAAGCCCTGTATCTGCAGGGGACTGTGCTTGTTTTTACCAGGCTGTGGAGTGGTGATTCATTACTGTGACAAAGCAGAAATTCCCTACGACTCCAAGAGCAGAATAAGTTATTTCTTACATTTATTTCATTGAATTGCACTTTTTAATGCTTATAACTGTGCTATACAGCTAATCTACTACATTTTGCACTGTTATAAAGCTTTTTTTACTGTTTCACTGGGTTTGTGTACTATTTTATACTGTTTTAACTGTATTTTTCATTGCTAGATAGTGTTTCATTACTGTAATTGTATTTTTACTGAATTATTTAACTGTAAACTGCTTTTTCGTACTGAGAGTTGTATTTTCTTTTTGTGAGTAGCTAGTAGCTGTAGCATAGTTCCCCACCCTACCTCTCTGTTGGTGTCTTGTTCTCATACTTGGTGGCTTTGCAGTTGCCCGCCTCAACTGTAAATTTGATCTGGGACATTCCTCCCATTCTAGTTTCATTAGCTCATTCTACCTAATACAGAGAGAACATTTGAGAAGGCCAACCCACTTAGTTTCTTCACCTTGAATTATATTCTGTTCCTCCTTTCTTCCTTTCCACTTTATATAAAAAAAACAAAAAAATCCCCACCTTGCTAGAATCTACCATTGCTAGAATCTCCTTGTGTTCTGACTGAGTGTGCTTCTCAAACAATCTGGAAGTTTACAGCTGATAAGTATATTTTTCATTTTTTAACTGTTCAGAGTTCTGCACTGTCCTAATTTTTGCTTGACTGAGTTATTTATATATTTGTTGACATTGTTTTCTGATACTCTAAGTGCCTCCTTTTTGATTTTTTCCTAATTTACTGCTTTCTGCATGTTTTTAGTCATTTTTTTAATTTAGTTGCATTTATTTAAGCTGTATTTTCTTTAATATTGCTATACACTCAAGTGTGTTAACTTGTACTGCACTTGAATTATTTTACTGCTGTTTTAGCTGCTTTTCTGTAAAAAAAAAAAGCTCTAAGCTTGTTTCCCACCTTTCCTGTAACTAGTGTAGTCCAGATACAGATATGCTGTATCCAGGACTGTTTGTAAGCTTCTGAGCCCCCCAAGCCTTTCTGTGTAGGAGGGAAGCCTTCAAGCTTATCAGTGGGAGTGGTAAGCATTAGGTAGGCTATCTACCACAAGAGGAGTGGTTTCTGTCCCAGAAATTGTAGTTTAGTGACCGTTTGGGCAAGTTTTTCCTCCCCCTTCAACTTTCTGGTTTAAAAGCCCATGTTTGCACTTGTTTCCCACCTTTCCTGTAACTAGTCTAATCCTGATACAGATTTGCTATATCCAGGACTGTTTGTAAGCTTCTGAGCCCCCCAAGCCTTTCTGTGTTGGAGGGAAGCCTTCTAGCTTATCAGTGGGAATGGTAAGCACTAGGTAGCCTATCTACCACAAGAGGAGTGATTTCTGCCCCAGAAATTGTAGTTTATTGACCTTTGGGCAGTTTTTCCATCTCTTTCAACTTTCTGGTTTCAAAGCCTACATTTCCATAGGTTTGCACTCGTTTAAGCTCCGCTCAGTGGCGCCAAACTGAGATAAACTACTGCTGGTGCCAGAAAGTCTGAGCTTCAGTTTTTCCCTTAGATCTTACTAGTTCTTTCTCTCTTGCACTTCAAATAGCCTAATCGCTTTGCACTTCAGCAGGTTTTTGTAGCAATTATTATAGCACACCTAAGAGCCATCAGCACTAGTAATTCTTCATGGAAATAGCTCCAGTACTTAAAAGTTATCACCACCCCTTCTGGGATGATTAAATGGCAGTTCCATGTGCTTTTTCCTATTAACCTGTTGCACTTGGGCATTATGAGGCAGTGTAGCAACTACCTCATGTACACAGACAACCCTCTCCTCTTACCTCCCAACACTCAGACTTGTGAGAGATGCACTTATATCACCAAATTGGAAGCTATGCACTCTCCAGCCAAGACCGGATTAGCTGGTCAGGAGAAGAAGGTCAACACCTGCACCACACCATATGGAAAACATAGCCCTCCAGGACACCCACTATCACAGCTCTCACATAAAAACACAAACCACACACCCACCTTCACAGAGGCACTCTATAGACATTTACCCAAACAGCAGTGACCTCCAAGACAGAAACTCACTCAACCACCACAACACAGCACAAATCACAGGACACATAGCTCACCTCCACAGTGTGCCCCTTAACCTAAGCCCCTAAGCCTAAAGTTCTTGTCCAATACACTAATCATAGGTGACTCAATAGAGAGGCACACAAATGTCCCACTCATTAGGTTGAATAAGGAGAAGGTAACAATCAGCTGTTTATCAGATGCCAGAATCCAACACATAACACACACACTCATGTCATTCCACAACAAGTACAAGCATGACTCCGTCATTGACCATGTAGGTGTGAATGATCTGAAATGCACCTCCCTGGACTACATGAAAAGAGACATGGTGGAGCTCTCAGATTATGTGGCCCAGGCAGGTATGACACTAGCCCTGAACAGTATCCTACCATCACCAATAATGATACCGCAGTACTAACAAAAAATGATTGACTTCAACAACTGGCTAAGTTTCTGGTGTCATTCTAAGGGGATACAGTATCTGCTTGGGATGACATGCTTTTCCAGAGATTGCCTGCATCTGTCACCCCTGGGTTTCTGGGTACTGGCTAAGGCTCTTGCCACCCCTATAGTGCCTTTTTTAGGCGATATTCCAAAGACCAAATTACCACCATAACAGCTATAAATAAATGCAATCTGATGGTCATGCTGCTAAACGCTAGAAGTCTAAATCTCAAGATGCACTCGCTCAAAGCACTCCTCAAAATGGAGAACATCAACATCTGTGCTGTAATGGAGACCTGCTTTAAAGCATCAGAAAGCAAGCCTGTGCTATCAGGCTATAACTCATTCCACACCTTTCAGCTGCGAAACATGGACCGAAGCTCCAAAGGTGGTGGTGTCTCCATATTCATAAAGGATATGCACAACTTCAGACTTGTAGCTCAGCATAATGCACCTGAGATACTTCAGATACAATTAACATTGGGTAAGACTACGCTCCAGGTCATAGTCTGCTATAGGTCCCCAACCATGTCGCTAGACTCTCACTCCACATTACTAAGCACCCTAGAATCTATCAAGGTCCAACTCAACACTCTTATACTAGGAGACTTCAACTACCCCTCCATCCACTGGGAAAACTACTCAAGCACTAATGCACTGGCCGAATGCTTCCTGGAATTCATCAATTCCAATGCCCTGGACCAGCTCATTCTTACCCCCCACTAGAGGAAGCAACATTCTTGACATGGTTATTAGTAACGTGGGCAGTAGTTGCTCTACACCAATAGTCAATTCCTCCCTGGTTAGATCTGACCACAAACTAATCACCATGGAAATCCACATCTCACCCCCCTCCCCCACCTCCACAAAGGTATCCACCATGAAAAACTTCTCCAAATTGGACTCCTAAAAACAGAGGTGGCTAACTTCATGGCACCCATGCCAATGTAAAAAAGATGCATGACTGCCGAAACATACACCAATGCACTGTACAAACACATACATAAATGCATGCAACTAGCCATACCCAAAGGATCCAAGACACTCTCCTCCAAAAAAAAGGAAGCCAGTCTGGTGGTCCCCTACCATTAATAAACTCTACAACAGAAGGAAGAATCTGTGCAGAAAAAGGTGAAAAGTCCCAAGACTGGAAAAATTCCCTTATTAGCCTCAACAAAAAGTTGATATCCCTCATCAAAACCTCCAAAGCCAGCTATGAAGGCAGAATTACGGCAGACACTAAAAACAACCACAAAGCCATCTTTAGTTATATCAAGAATCTTCATGGCTATACCCAGATTTGCTCTGAGTTACTGCACAATGACACCTCCTATACTGAGCTAACAGATATTGCCAACATACTAGCTGACAGATTCAGTGCCAACTTTATATCTCTCTCCCCCCTAAAGGACCAATCTCAGTACCAAAAGAATGCCAGGTGCCCTGCAATACTGAAGCACAGGTTAAAGCTGCATTGACTAAGGCCAAGAATACAGCTTCCATGGGACCCGACAATATCCCTGGCTGTGTTCTACATGAATTAGAAAGTGAACTGGCACCACATCCGTGTGCTCTGTTCACTCACAGCCTCACGTAAGGCTTTGTCCCTACTGAATGGCGCTCTGCTACAGTCATCCCTCTCCATAAAGGAGGAGTGACTACAGACCCTGGAAATTATCACCCTATTAGCCTGATGAGTCTGATATGTAAGGCTATGGAGCACATTATCATGGACCTAATTAACAAGGATATAGGGAATCTCCAAACTCTAGATCCCATGCAATTTGGTTTTGTAAAAGGTAAATCATGCCTGCTCAAACTGATTGACTTCTTTGAGTCAGTCACCAGAGCAGTGGTGAAGGTAAGGCAGTTCATACAGCCTACCTCGATCTGGCCAAAGCCTTTGATACCATTCCTCACTCAGGAATTATTGATAAACTCACCTAACTAGGCATCAACCCCTATATTGTTAGGTGGATTGCAAATTGGCTGACAGATACAATACACAGTGTGAAAGTAGCAGACTCCAAGTCAGACTGCCGACCAGTCACGAATGGAGTCCCACAGGGATCGGTCCTCGGTCGTCTCCTGTTTGGCATCTACTTCTCAGAAGTCCAGGCCAATACAGAGGGACTCTGGCTGACCAAATTCACAGATGACTGCAAGCTGGGAGCAATTATTAACTCCCCAAGTGATGCAGACATCCTACAGAAAGGCCTCACTGAGACCAATGACTGGTGTCAAAACCATGGCCTTAAGCTTAATGCCAAAAAATGCATCGTCATCCGCTTTGGGAGAAACTCAGTTTCCACTAATTACAACATTGATGGTAGACCACTGAACACTGAAGGCATTATAAGAGATCAGGTTGACAGCAAACTCTCCTTTGATCACCACATTGCCACTGTGGTCAGAAAGTCCTTCTATGTGGCACATCTCATTACCAAGGGTTTTGCAGCCAGGAAGAAAGAGGTCAAAATTTCTCTCTACTCTTCCCTCATTAGACCAATCATAGAGTATAATTCCCCATTTGGCATGTACCTCACTAGACACCTGCAGCAGCTGGAGAGGCCACAAAATTACCTCACAAGGAGGATCCTAGGCCTTAAACACATGTCCTACACAGAGAGACTCAAAAAGCTCCAGCTATTCTCTTTCTCATATTGTCTACTAAGAGGCAATCTCTGCTTGACTTACAAGGCCATGTCTGACCCAGCTTCATTAGAAATGATACATCCAACGAAATCCCAATCCCTCCGCACCACATGCTCCAGAGACCTCAACCTCATTACCACAATCAACAGAACATGCTAGAGGGACAGGTTCATAACCCAGAGACTGCCCATGCTCTGGAATAGGCTTTCTATATATGTCAAGCAAGAGCACCCCACTAGCCCTCTTCAAGAGAAATCTTGATGAGTGAATGGGAAATAGAACGTTCACCCCAAGGATCACTCCAGTGGCTCTACTTGATAAAAGCACTGGGAACTAATGACAGGCAGCACAATGCCAGGACACTTCTATGGGCTAGGTTTGTAAAGGTCCCAATGCCATTAGCCTAGTACACACCTATGAACCTATGTCAAATAGAGCAGATTACGGTGGTTTGGGCACATATTCAAGAAAGCAGAAGATGATCTGGTGATGATTTGATACCGGCAGGAAGAAGACAAGAGGAAGCGAGGGAGTCCAGCAAAGAGATGGATGATGGATAATGTGAGAGAAAGTCTGGGACGATCAGGCATGAGTGTTGAATAAGGTAGGAGAATGGCATTGAACCAAGAGAGATGGTGACAGTTGATGTGACACCCCAACGTCATGTAGAGAAAATGGGATAATTGGGGACTGGTGATGATGATGACAAAAAAAACTAGCAGATAGTGAGGTCTGAATTTATTGTCATGTGAGAAAATGACCTTACTTGTAGAACCATAAACTTTAGTCATAAGTAAACTGATGAGCACAGAAAGCAGAATAAAATGCATTTACTGCAGTAGTCATGAACTATAATGAACACAAGTTTGGATATTGTGGAACAACCTGTCTTTAAAGGAATGTTGTTTGTTATACTTCACTGCAGTTTTCTGCTTACATAGTATAAGTGTGATTTCTTGAAATGGGTAAACACAAAATCATGTCATAGTCAGTGTTACATCTAAACTGAATACGCTGTGTGTCAACTGTTTCAAAACTAAATACAATAATTATCTTTAAAGCAAGCTGTATGTCTAAGTTACTGTTCCACTCAAAATGAATATTGGTCAGATTTATGTCAGGAGCAGCAGAGAGCTATTTTAAGTATTTACTCGCTCACTCACTGGGTAGGTGCATAGGTAAGGTTTAAGGGGACTATATCACTTCATCGAAAACACTATTCGATGAATGCCTATTCATCGACATCAAAACAGGGAATGCTCCTTTCATCAAACTGACACATCATCACAAATTTTCCCATGGCAAATAGTTAGCTGTCCAACATGCCAAGGAATACACACAGCACAGTATATCAACCCACCAAAGTGGGAGCTGCACTCCCCCTACTTATTTATACCAACTCCGAGATTGCACTACAGTGGGGAAAATGACAATCTATGAATGTTGGACAGCTGTTTGCCCTGGTAAATATGTTCATTGATGTGAATGTTTGATGAAAAGGTGTTTGCTGCTTCAGGGTTGATGAATAGGTGTTCGCTGAATATCGTTTTTGATGATGTGATATAGACCTGGTTTAAGGAATTGCTTCAGCATTCTTCTGGTACTTTAGAGCCCTAAAAGGTAAATTTATAGCTAAAACTTACTACTGTGCATTATATGATAGTGAAACTAAGTATTTCAGTCATTCATTTACTGATGGGAAGCCTGTTTCAACTACCAGGGTATAAAAGCATACATGATGGAAAACTGTAATAAGTCCATTCTCTCTATTTTTGTCTAGGCAATGTCACTTTAATTTAAATGGACTTTTTATTACTATACACTTTTCTTCCTAAATCTTTAGCCTACCTCAAACCTTTATTTGCATTGTCTCTCATTCCCCATTTCTAACCACCCTCTTTTGCAAATAGGTTCATCTGGTACAAACCTGCATGTAACCTTATATCCTCATCAAATAAGGTTACTGCTGCAGTAACCTTATATATATGGGTTGTATCCTGCCAAGGATACAGCAGCCAGCCATCTTCCAAAGGTTCAGGGCACCTTCCATGTGTCCAAACTGTCAGGCAGCTTGAGCTGGGCAGACAAAAAGACAAGTTTGAGCATCAAGTCCATCAGAGCTTTACTGTTGCTGAAGAGTACGCTCATCTAAGGCTTTCAAGGATCGACGGTCGGCTTGGTGCTGTTACTTTGCTGGTCAGATAAGTTCCCTTTGGGGAAAAAACTTCCATTTTCCAGATATTGTTTGTGTTTTATCACTTTCCCCTTTAGTGAAGTTATTTTAAAGCTAGGAGTTTTGTGTTTTAATGGACTGTTATGAGACTGTATTGTACTTTCAAACTGAAGTGCTCTTTTTTCCTTTCAGTTTAAATGTTGTGTAAAGTAAACAAAAACAACTTTTTCTATAGGGAAATTATATTTATTTTACTTTTGGGTCTGGAAAAGTATTTAAAGTGAATTTTACTGTGTTTTCTGTGAAAAAAGTGACTTTTAAAGATTTGTAGCTTTTACTGGCACTTGCTGCTTGCCTTCCCCAGGAAAGAAGCGCCATTTTTGGCTTGACCATGGAACAAACTATTGATGTTATGTAGTCCAATCTCGCCTTCATTCTTACCCGTGATTTCAGAGCTGAACTTCGGCTTCAACTCGGCCATACTCTAGCTCGAACTCTTCAATTGGCTCGTGGCTAAGAGGTATCCCATTGTGCAACAGGTCTATTCCCCAGATCTCATTTGCCGCTCATTAAGCTAAGATGTGGTCTTGCTTTTGGCAGTGGCTAAGTATATTGTTTATAAAATTTTTATAAACTGTTGACTTGTTGTTGTTCAAAAAAGCTATTTTCATAGCTCTGTGTGTGTGGTAGTGGTGTTGTACTGCCTGTATTTGTTTCTCTGGCTGTTTTTTGTTTTGTGCCCTTGTCTGGCTGTTTGGGTATCCCGTTTGTTTTCCTTTCCCATGGGCTAGGCCCGTTTAAGTTAGAGGACTTAGTCATCCCCATTGTTTCTGTGTGGTCTTTGGTTTGGTGCTCCATTCTGTTAGCGTTTAATGTTGTCTCTGGCTAGTGGTGCTTTCCTGCCTTTATTTCCCCAGACTAGGCCCATTTAAGTTAGAGGACCTAGTCCTCCCTGTTGTTTCCTACTGGTTTCTTGGCCGTTTGAGTTAGAGGCTCTGTTTCTTGTTATTTGGGTCTAGTGCATGTATGTATTAATGTGTTCCTTTCAGCATGTTTAAGGATCCTAAGGAACACAGGCCTTCAGGCTTTAAAAAGTGTGTTGAATGCAGCAATACAATGTCTTTAACTGATGGGCACTCTGTGTGCATGTACTGCTTGGGGGCTATTCACCTCCAAGAGTCCTGCTTGTTTTGTCATTCCTTCAGTCCCCGTGTGCTACAAGAGAGGAAGAACAAGTTCATTTTGAAAGGACTGCTTAAACACTCCTTCGAGGAAGACTTGGCTAAGTCTTCCAGTGCATTATCCTCTCCAGCTAAAAAGGACAAAAAGACTTCCAAGAAGCGCTCTCCGGCTCCATCTTTTTCTTTGGAGCCACCAGAGAAAGTTGCTAGAACAGCTTCTCCTTCTTCGATTCCATTGCCGTTGGTGCCGAAAGAAGGTAGTCTGTTGACTAAGTCCATATCGGCTCCCAGCCTTTCGAGCCGGTCACGGATATTTTGGTTTGGAGCCAGGCTCCAGTTTTTTGACTGGGTTCTCCTTCAAGCAAGTCCCCTTCTGTAGGGAGATCCGGATCTCCTACTTTATCTTCCAGGTCTTCCAGGACCCTTTCCGATGAGGACATTGATAGGGTGGTGAAGAAACTGCTTCAGTCATCGGTGTTGACCAAATTGATTTTGTCTCTGACCCTGTCGGCTCCGGAGATTATGGCCTCTTCATCCTTTGTTGTTCCTCCTCCAAGCCTTTTTCGGCCTTTGGAGCCAGAATTGTCAGTGCCATTGGGCGCCAATAGGTCAGTTCCAGTAGCCTCACCTGGCCTCTCGGTTTCGATTTCTGCCCCGACTCCGTCGGCTCCATCCATGGGGTCGAGGATTCATGGTTCTCTGGTCGGACCTGAGGGAGAGGTCTCAGAATGATCTTCATCAATTCCGAGCCTTCCTCTCGGTACTTCGGCCTGAGTGAGCTTGGACCCAACATCGGCTTCGGACCTCATCTCCTTGGCACCGAGGGATACTACTGTTTCATCTTCAGTTAGTCAGCCTTTGGAGCCTGAGGGATCAGCCTTTGAGGTTATGAGGAGTGTGCTGGCCAGGTCATCAGCTGCATCCTATGGCACCGATACTCTGCTGCCTCCAGCACCTGTGTCAGTTTTGGATCATGCTCTATCCATGGGCAGCGGAGACCCAAAGCCTCAGGATTCCTGCATGAGTGGTCCCCAACTTTCTGATGTCTCCCCAGAGTTTTTGCCTGAGGAGCCTGCCAGAAAGAGATTGTGTAAGAGGAAACACCTTGACTTCCTGGATGAGTCTCTCACCTCAGATACTGACCTCGAGGAGACAGAGGGGTCCCCCAAGTCATCTTCTGAAGATATCTCTTTTTCAGATATCCTGGAGATCTTGAAGCAGAGAGGTGGTTGGCCATCCAAATCCCCTTCTGATGAGGAGTCAGTGTTCCTGAAGGCTTTCGGGTCTCAACCCTCCGCCTCTTGGGTTTCTCCCCCTTTTGATGAGCTATTAGACCTTGTCTGTCGAAAGGTGTGGGAAACTCCTGACAGTGTGGAACCAGACCCAAGGAGACCCAATAAGTTTTTGTCTGCCCCCTCTGACAAGGAGTATCTATCTAAAGGTGTTCCAGTAAATGCCATGGTGGTGGCAGTGGCCACCAAGAAGGAACTTGGTGAAACTTTGTCTACTGTCCATCCACCTAACAAGGAGTCCCAGGCTATGGACAGGTATGGGAAGCATGTGTTTACCTCAGTGGCCTTTACACTCCGCGGTCGCTGAACTACTTGACACATTTTACAAGGATCCAGAGAGATCTTCTAAAAGAGCTAGGAGATTCTCTACAGGGTAACATTTCTGATGCCGTGGCACAGAAGGTCAATGCACAGATGTCTACCTTAAATTCCCTTACCAACTCCTCCATGAGGCTGATCTCATATGCAGCCAATGGAACGAGTAGGGCTGTGGGTTCCGGAGTCTCTCTTAGAAGACACTTCTGGATGCGCCTGTGGAATTTCATGGAGGCCTTCAAGTCTACGTTCACCAATGCCCCATTTGATGGTTCATTGTTGTTCGGAACCAAGGTGAAGGACACTCTCACTAGGTGCGAGCAGGAAGGACAAACCCTGTCTGCAGTGGGAGTCTGTTTTTCTATGCCTTCTAGACCTTACTCCAAGGGCCAGAAGGGTGGGAAAATGTGGTTCAGGAAGTTGCAGAGGTTTTTTTCAGGGTGGACAAAGTGATTCCCCCTCTGGAGGCAGGGGAGGGGGTGGAAATTCAGGAAAATATCACCCTAGAGGCAGAGGAGGCCCGCATAACCAGGGGGACCGTGATTCCTTTTGTGGTTCTCCCTACCAATGATCCTGAAGGGAGGCCTGACTGTTCATCTCTGGAGCCAGTCAGGGGTCGCATTTCTTATACCCAGAAGCCTGGCAAAAGTCACCCAAGATGAGTGGGTATTAAAGATAATTTCCAGAGGTTATCATATCCCCTTCTCTTCTCCTCCTCTGCCATCCAAGAGAATCCCAGATGTTCCACCCAGTCACAGGGATTCCGCAACTTTAGAAATAAAAAAGTTGCTTTCAAAGGGAGCCATCCAGCCTGTCCCCACAGACCAAGTAGGATTAGAGACTTACTTCAGATTCTTTTTGTTGATGAAAAGAACAGGGGACCTGAGACCCATCTTGGATCTCAGCCGATTGAACGTTCATGTACAAAAGTCCAAGTTCCACATGGTCACCTTACAGTCAATACTCCCCCTGTTAGGGAAAGTGTGTGGATGTGCTCCATTAACCTCAAAGATGCTTACTACCATATCAAGATGGACAGGGCACCGAGAAGTCATTTACACTTCCGGCTGGGAACCAGTCATTTTCAGTTTTGCACTCTGCCTTTTGGTCTCACCACAGCCCCCAGGGTGTTCACCAAATGCATGGCAATGGTAACGGCTCACTTGAGATGTCAGGGATTCCAAGTGTTTCTGTACCTGGACGTCTGGCTCCTTTCTGCCACCACCAGGCATCTACTGTTACAGACCAGGGATGCCACCACTACACTGTGCCATTGGTTAGGAATTACTCTAAATTGGAAAAAATCTGTCTTGTTGCCCTCACAGCATGTCTCTTTTATTGGTGCCAAACTAGATACGGTGCTCATGAAGGCTTTCTTACCAGAAGAGAGAATTCAGGCTCTACAACAGCAGGTCTTTGCCTTACTACCATTTAAGAAGGTCAGGGCAAAGGTGGTCCTAGGGACCATGGCTGCCACGATCATGCTAGTTACCCTTGCCAGACTACACATGAGAGTTCATCAGTGGCTGCTTTTTGCCCAATGGTCACTGCAGCATCTCCCACTCTCCCATTTTATTCTGATTACGGACACGTGCAAGCGGGATATACACTGGTGGCTTCAGGCCAGCAATCTCAAAGTAGGCAAGCCCTTTGTCCCATCTTCTCCAGTTGCCACAGTGACCACAGATGCCTCCCAGATCAGGTGGCGGGGCATTATCTAAGGCATGTGGCAGGATCACGAGACCAATTTGCATATCAATGTCTTGGAGATGAGAGCAGTGCTATTAGAGTTGCAAGCACGTCACAGCTCTCTCCCTCTAGGGACAATTGCAATCCACTCAGACAACATGTCGGTGGTGTGGTACCTGAACAAACAAGGAGGAACCAAATCATACCCTCTTTGCAGAGAGGTACTTTGAGTTTGGCAGTGGGTGGTGTCTTCCCAATGCTTTCTAGTTGCAATGCATATACCTGGGAAGTCCAACGTGATTGCCGACAGGCTGAGCAGAGATATCCTAATGCCTCACGAGTGGTCCCAGAACAATTATGTTGCAGAAGAGCTATTCCACAGATGGGGGCCAGCCTTGCTGTGATCTATTTGCCAGTCCTCTCAATGCCAAATGCAGCAGCTACTTCACCCTTATCCCCCCAGAGGGGGAGACACCCAGGGACACTCTGGACTTCTCTATGCCTTTCCACTATTCCCTCTGATATCAAAGGTCATTCAGAAAGCACAGTCTTTGGGGAGCAAAATGATCCTCATTGCCCCACACTGGCCTCGTCAGATTTGGTTTCCCTTCCTTCAACCCTATCTAATGGACAAACCCTGGATTTTGGACCCAGTTCCAGATCTGCTGACTCATATGTCAGGACAGTTCCATCCCTCCATCCAGACCCTCAGGTTGACAGCTTGGCTGCTCCAGTTCTGTCCTTAGTCAGGCTTCATGATTTTTCCCCGGAAGTGGTCCATATTCTATCATCTTCCCACAAACCTTCTACCAGGAATATTTATTCCAGTAAGTGGAAGTGATTTTCTGTTTGGGCCCATGAGAGACATATTGATCCTTATACAGCGCCTATTTTGGCAATATTGGAATTTCTTTCTCAACTGTTTAGTCAGGGTTCAGCTGCGGCAACCATTAAAGTGCAATTGGCAGCAATTTCTACCTTTCACGTTACTAATGAGCCCAACCTTATGGCTCAAAGGCTTTGTAGGGCTTCTATGAGAGGGACATTGTTACTCCGATCTCCAGTCTTTGATCCAGTGATGCCATGGGACCTCAATTTTGTACTACAGAAGCTCACCTCAACTCCCTTTGAGCCCACAGCTATGTGTGTCATTAAATTCTTGTCATGGAAGACAGTATTCTTGGTAGCCATAACTTCAGCTAGGCTGGTCTCTGAACTGCAAGCATTATCGATTAGGCCAACTTATTTGGTGTTTCACAAAGATAGAGTCTCCTTAAGAACCATCCCTTCTTTTGTTCCAAATGTTGCCTCTGTTGTCAGTATCAACTAATCCATTGAGTTGCCTGTGTTTTTTCCTGAATTCTCTAACAAGGCAGAATTTAAGTTTCATCAGCTGGATGTTTACAGACAACTGCATTTCTATTTACATAGGACAAAAGATTTCAGGAAATCAGATCAAATGTTTGTCTCATTTTCAGACACTAGACTTGGGGTTCCGGTTTCTAATGTAACCTTGTCTCGCTGGATCTCCGATTGCATCTCATTTATTTATGCTTCCAATGGCAAAGAATTACCCTTTAAAGTGAAGGCTCATTCTACATGATCTGTGACTACCTTAACTGCATTTCAGGCTAGGATGTCTATGGATAATATTTGTGCTGCGGCAACATGGGCTTCGCCTCATACCTTTATTAGTCACTACAAATTAGATCTGGTCTCTAGAGGCAGATCTTCCTTTGGTTCCACAGTGCTCAAGAGTAATTTTCACTGAGCCACCCAAAATCAAGGTGCTATGAACGCTGTCCCATGGGTAAGAATGAAGGTGAGATTGGGCTACATAACATCAAGAAGTTATGAACTCACCATGATGTTCGATGTATGTAGTCCATCTCGCCTTACATTCTTACCAACCCTCCCTCCTTCTCCCTCCTGGAGGACCTGGAGGTATTGTCTCTAGGTGTCAGTAGTCCTTTCTGTTGGGGTTGTTCTTCTTCTCAGTGTGTATGTGTGTGAGCTTGCAGCAAACAAGATCTTGGGAATAGACCTGTTGCACGATGGGATACCTTTTAGCCATGAGCCAATTGAAGACTTTGAGCTAGAGTATGGCCGAGTCGGAGCCGAGGTTCGGCTCCGAACCACGGGTAAGAATGTAAGGCAAGATGGACTACATACATCGAATGTTATGGTGAGTACATAACTTCTTGTCTCAAGGTTGGTCATTCTTCCAGCCACAAAAAGAAAAAGAAAAAGTTGAGCAAACAGCCTTTGCCACCACAGCAGACTAGCAATTTACCTCAGGTGCAGGTGGCTGACTCTGCTGTGACTATTTGTTGTACCTCAAACCATTCATCTTTTACCCAGTATGCCTGTGGTATCTCACCTACAACCACTATGGCCCAGGAGTTAGGCACATCCTGTTCGTCTGTTGAGGTCCCCATAGAGGGTAAGGGAGAGTCACTCTTGTTAGTCCTGGGGCAGGGAACTGGGAAAGTTTCCCTGTTATGGCAGAATGTTGTGCCCATCCCTGGGGAAGCTGCTGCTCCTATCATTAGTGACATGGTTGGCCCCATTTTTCCTGAGAAAAAGAAACAAAAAACTAAGCATGTGTCTACTCCTGTTCTTCAAATTTCCTTAGACAGGAGTTGTTTACTGGGTCTGGCTCTAGGGTTTAAGTCAGGTTATTGATCTTTATTGCGAAGTAGTTTCTGGTAAAAGAAAGGGGGATACCTATTTTCCTGAAGAAATTCAATAGTCTGAATCTGAACAGGAATACAAAGGGATAGATAAAGGGTTTTAGCCTCAGATTTCTAATTCAGACACAGAGGAGAGATGAGTTTCTGATTCTTCCTGTAGAGGTTTCTCTTTCTCTGAGACCATTGCTAGAAGGTGCCAGTGTTTTCAATGAGAAAGCACTGAAGTTTCTCAGTCCCTTAGAAAATGTATGAGTTGTTACCGAAGGAATTTCCAGAACCTACACACATTCCTCATGTTCTGTCTGCTTTAGAGGATGTGTATGTTACTACCTTGCAATTTTCTTGATAGTCAGCCAGCTGTCCCTAAAATGGCAGACAGGATGTATAAAATTCCTCACTCTTTTAAGCTCTTGAACACTATTTCCAAACCTGACTCAGCAGCTATAGCTTTATTTGATATCACTGCTGCTAATTCCAATCTTACTCTTTCTAGATAACCATGGGGAAATTATTGATAAGTACGGGAAAAAGTGTATACTTCTGAAATTTTGATTTTCGGAATTTTGGATTGTTAAGATAACATTTTAAAGTTTATTCTGACTGAACATATGAGGAATAGTTTATCTGCAGTTTCATTATGTGAGGAAAAATCTGCTTTACATAATTTAGTTTCTTCTATTGCACAGGTCAATGCTCATTGCTTATAATATGTATATGATTCTCTTGGTACACTTCCAGGGTTATAGCCACCGGTACTGTTTTGTATGTCTTTTCTTGGTTGCATTCTCAGAATCTCCTAGATGATGTTAAACATTACATTTTAAATATTTCTCTTGGGATAGAGATTTAGTTTTTTATTCCCCTGCTGCAAAGGTGATCAAATAGTATGATGAAAGGGGGTAAGCTGATCCAGGGAATCTATAAGATTTTTCAGCCATCGTTTTCCAAATGTTCTACAGGATTGTCTAAATCATCTAGTTTTGGAAAAAAACAGAAAAACAGTCTCAACATAATACAGGTTAACAGACATTTAAGAAAAAAAATGGCAAGGGGGGGGTCTCAAAAAGAACCCTTGAACCTCCCACAATTAAGGACAATCCAACAAGTCTGAATGACTATTCAAGAGACCTTGTGACCCTCACAAACCATGGTTCCTTTTTTTTCTTCCAGAAAGTCTGAATCTCCATTTTTCTCTTTGGCAACAGATAGTTTCAGAAAAATGGGCTCTGAAGATCAATCATCAAGGTTATACATGACAGTGGGAGGAAATTCCTCTTTTCCAGTGGTCATTCCTCATTCTCCAGATCAGACTTTTTTGTTTACACTGTTTCTTCATCATATGCTGTCACAAGGAGTCATAGCACCAGTTTCTTTTTTCCAGATGGGGAAGGTTTTTTATTCAAGGATGTTGTTAGTGCCATAGAAAGAAAATGCTTGAAGACCAATTCTGGATCTTTCTTTCCTAATCCTGTTTGTTATAGTGCCCAAATTCAAAATGATGTCATTTCACAACCTGTTACCTCTTCCTCCTCTTTCAGGTTTCCTGGTAAAACTAGACTTAAAATACGTTTATCATCACATCTGTAATCATCCTGACTTCAGATGTTTCTTAAGGTTTCGTGAGCCTGGATCACATCATTAGTTTCCTGCCTTACCCTTTGGACTATCCATTACACCAAGAGTGTTCACAAAGTGTTTAGCTTCAGTTATAGCTCATTGCAGACTAGTGGGTATCCACATTTTTCCATATTTAGATGACTTACTTAGTTTTGCTGAGTCTTTTTCAAAGTGTCAGGATTTTCTCTCTCTCTCTTGGGTGAGAGATCTCATACACAAACTGGCATTCCAGGAGAAAATTCAAAAGTTTTTCTTGACTCCTTCAAACAGGATTGTGTTCCTGGGATTTCAGCTAGACACCTCATTTCAAAGAGCTGTTCTTATACAACAAAAAATAGATCTGTATTGACATATTTCTAAGGTTTTTCAATCAAACTTCAATCACTGTGAGGAATGCCTTATTATTTTGGGTCTTATGGCTTCTATGATTTTCATAAGAAAGATACAGTAGTATCTGAAATCCCTTAATTCCCAGCATCATCACCCTTTGTCTTTCGAAATCCAAGTGCTTGGGTTTGTCAAAAGAGAAATTATTTATTGGAGACAACAGCTACCCTTAAATCCAGGTCTCCCATTCTCCCTCCCTGTTCCAAAGCAGTCAGTCACCAAAGGCACCTCAGACTTTGCTTGGGGAGTAGTTTCAGGAGGAATCAGAGTACAGGGTGTGTGAGACAACAAGGACAGATGCAAGCACATAAATATCACAGAGATGCCCTGATCAAAGCACTCAACTCTGTGAATCTTCTTTGGTCCCCAGGACTTCTTCAAGTTTTTACAGACAATACCACAGTCACATGGTACAAGCAGGGAGAAACCAGATCATATCAACAAGCAGGGAGGAACCAGGTCATACCCTCTTTGCAGACTAATCTTGTTAGCTTGGGATATAGATTCACATTACAATGTCACTTTACAGGCATCCTACATTCTGTAAGAGCAAACTTGTATGGTAGACAAGTTGAGTAAGTCCAGTGCAGACCCTCCCAAATGGAAATTAGATCAGGGGGTCTTCCAAGATTTGATCCATCTGTGGGGAGAGCCTAAAATAGTCCTCTTTGTCTTCATTCCTGAACAATCAGCTCTGGTATGATTTTGTTCCAGGACTCCATGCAAGAACGCCTGGAAGATATACATACGCCTTTTCTTTTTCTTGGACAGGAATGTTACTGTATACATTTATACCCTTTCCACTAATATACAGGGTACTTCTGAAGATTCATAAAGGATCCACAAATATCATTGTGGTCACTTCCTTCTCACCCAGGCAACTGTGGTCGTCTCTTCTTTTGAAAATGGCCAAGGGCTATTATCACAAGTTTCCTCACAGACTGGATCTGCTCACACAAGTGCATGAATGTTTGATACACCCAACATCAACCGACTTCAGTTGACTGTCTGGATGATAGGGTCTTAATTAATTTTAAGTACCTGTTTACAAAGGATGTTCAGGTAAGAAAGTCTACTACTAGAAAATCACATAACAGCAAATAGAAAAGGTTTTCTAGTTGGTACCAACAACATAACCAACCCCCATTTAGGACTAGTTGTTCATAGGTTTTCCAAAATTTGTGTGAGTTACTAAGCTATGGCCTTTCTTATTCCTCCATCAATGTAGATTCATCAGCCATTTCAGCATGTCTGCTTAGGGATCCTCATCTTTCAATACAGTCTCATGCCAAAATGATTTTGAAAGGAGTTTTGTACAAGAGGCCTCCAAGTAAGGTGGTGGCCCCTCATTGGGATCTTAATTTTGTGTTAAAGAAGATTGCTCCATTTGAACTACCTAACCCAACTGACCTGCGTTTCCTAACATAAAAAACAGTTTTACTGTAAGATGCATTTCTGAGTTGCAAGCTGTTATGGTGAGCCAACTCTATCTCATTTTTCACAGGGCTCATTTGAGAACTAATCCTTCTTTTATGCCTAAAGTGGTATCTGTATTTACTTAAAGCCAAATTATCCATCTCACCATTTTCTTTCTGAACCTAAAAATAAGGGAGAAAGTATACTCTATGCCCTGGATGTCCACAGACAACTTAGGGACTATGCTGACAGAGCTAAATCTTTCAGATCTTTGGATCAATTGTTCATTTCTTGTAAAGGTAAGAAGGGAAAACCTGTGTCAAAACAGACTATTTCCAAATGGTTGTCTAAGGCTATTATCTTTTCTTACACTCACCATAACAAAACTATCCCCAGCAGGGTCAAGATCAACTCTACCAGGGCTTTGGCTTCATCTATGGCTTTTTAGAAAGGGTTGGATTCTAGAAGTACTCTAGCATCTGCCATTAGCCCACTGTACATAATTTTACAAAACACTATAAGCTTGATTCCTTCTCTAGGTCCAGGTCAGGCTTTCCAAGAACCATTTTCCAGGGACTCATGGACTCTCTTCCTTCTACCTCCCAAATGTAGTAAACTAGGGCAATCTACCTGTATAGCTAAGGCTACTGCAGCAGTGGTCAATATAATGAATGACCATAGTACAGTTATGTAAGTAAACTTACCATAACAGTAGATGTTCAAATGATCACTGCTGCAGTAGCCACTCCCTTCCTCCATCCCCCTTGTTTTTGGTGTGTTATGTTAGGGTGTGGATATTTATTTTTTGTTGCTCCTAGCATTGTCCTTTCAGGGCTCAGCCTGCCTCTCTGACTTGGCAGGAAAGCTTTGAAGGGTTTGGCACACAAACTTATCTTTTAGTCATCTTTGCCTGAGTTGCCTGACAGTTTGAGTACTTGGAAGGTGTCCCCTGAAGCTTTGGAAGCTGGTATCTCCTTAGCAGATATAACCTATAAAGATATGGCTACTGCAGCGGTGATCATTTGAACATCTGCTGTTATGCTAAGTTTACTTATACAACTTTACTGTCCTCAGATCAGCTTGTGCTGTGAATATTCCTTTATGACTTCAAATCTAGTGATATTTTTCTTTTTCCTAACCAGTTTATGCAGTTGTCTCTTGTGCTTTGTCAAAGGTACTGACTCACTATTAGGATTCAAAAGAGAGTTAAGAAAGCAAGTGTTGTCATTCTAAGCCACTGTGAACACTACAGACCACCCTTATAAAACCTGACTCAGACAGCATCTTCTATCCCCTCTCACTCTTTCCATACTTGTGACATATTAACTGATTGTACAAAGTACATAAACTAGAGATGAATCTGTGGAGGCTACCACTATACTGTCAGTAAGTGCACGCTGTCCCTGTAATTAATGTAGTTACAGTTTAAGGCGTGGATGGTATTTGTCTGACTGTGCTTAGTTATTTCATTTAAAACTAAACCATTTGATTTTTATTCTAATTGCACCTTTACTAATTTGACTAAAGGAGTCCTAAAGGAGTCTTTAGGTTTCCTGATCATCCATGAAAAATAGTCCTACCCAGTTTTTAAACAGAGAAATCACTTCAATGATACACATAATTTTAATTCAGTCTACTTTTATATGAAGATTTTGTGAAGTTTATAGAAGTAGTCCTACATAAAATTACTCACCATGACCCCTCTAAACAGATTTCTTTATTAAACAGTGCAAGTTGTGGTTTTCCCTAGGTGTTCAAGAATGCAGTTGTGGCACTGAACGAGAGAATCATGCTATACACATTGCTGTAATATTATGTTTTACACTAAACACAGTGTTAGTCATGACTAAAATAGATGATAATTTAAAAGTCTATTACCCAACCTTAAAACATATTTCAAATTAAATGTTCTTTATTTTAATTTTTGACTTTAATGTAGATAAACACCATTAGACTAAATATTCATGTACTCTGGCAATAGTCCTTAAGGCACAGCTTCAGGCTTCACCCCGAGCAAGTATGGAAAAGCAGAATCAATTAATTCATCAAAGAGATGCATAAAAGCATGTGAAGGAAGCTATGCTATTAACAGTTGCCTCTGACACTGGCAGTTGCTGCTGGTACAAGCTCTGAGCTTTCTGTTTTCAATGATACTTATAGGGGAGACCTTGTGTGGAGTACAGAGCGGTAGCAAATTCTTGTGAGGGCTAACAAAAGGGAGTTAGAGGTGTCAAAATGGAATGGAGATTAGAGAGGCTGCATGAGTAGGCTATTGTCCTCAACTCATACTACTAAATGTGGGATTAAAGACGAAACAACCCCTGCCTCTGTCAGTTCATTCAGGCAGAGTCGGTGCCTCCCCCCCAAAAAAAGATTGATACAACCAACTTCTTTTCAGAAGCACAGCTGACATCTTCACCCAAACAAAGGGGCCCTGGGGGGTTAATTAAAACCAGGTAATGGAAGGGAATCAAGTGCCGATACTTGAAACATGACACAGTGGCCACAAAGCAAGAGAAGGCATATGGGTGTAAGAGCAAGCGACTTGTCTGTTGCCAGCTACCTCACTCCATGCCTATCATTCAGAGTAAGTCGCTCCACTGTTGGGAATTACAAAATACATAAATGCAAGTTTTCCTTCTTTCAAAGCTCAATATGGGAGGTGCAATGGAACATAGCCATTCAGAACTTTGAGTTTCTAGTTTGTTTTTAATTTCTTCTCTTGATAAGCAGATAACTGTATGCCAAAGTTTGGGTACCATTCCAGTGAATTCATCTATATCTAGATAAAAATAAGTTGTAGTAGAACTAGCTAGGCTGATGTTTACATAAAACATACTTAATCAGAAACTGAAACTTACTTGGGCATGGCCAAACAAATATTATATATTAATAAATTGTTTCTAAATTTGGTGTACTAAAAAACTGAGCAGTTTAGGCACATATTGTCAAAGCAAAATGTTGTATGGAAAACATGCCTAGAGTTATACTGAAATACCTACTGCTTTCTAAGGTATTACTAAAACTGGGAGTTTTTAAGCTACATCTCTTTTTCCATAGCCTTACTTCCCGACTGCTTACACTGCACTTAAAATGTACATATAAGAAGCTGGACTGTATTAAATGGCATTTCTGAATGTAGCAAGATTTTATTCATATATGTAACAGAAGAGAAGTATTTATAAATGTCAGTACTTAAATATTACATCATTGTTCAAGAATGGGTAAAGGGTAAAAGTTCTTTCTTTATTTTTTGCCTTGATGATTATGTATATGTTCATACAGTGTATTTCTGCATGACTATTTTTATGTTTGAGGTAATAAGACAACAGATTTATTTATTATTTTATCATGTCCAGTATTTGGAATGAAGGCACTGAGCTAGATGTACTTGTTTACAAGTGTGACCTCAAAGAAAAGGAATAAGCAGCAGGTAGGCAACAAAATGAATAGGACAGGAAAACAAACTCAATGCAAAGTGATCTATACTCAGAGTTGTAGCTGACTCATGTAATGCTTGGTGTTGGTGTCCAGTCTGGCACCCCCCCCCCATCTTTTCAGCTGAAGAGCAAAAAAAAGGTCTGCTTCCCTAATCTGATGTTTCAAGCCAGATCCCCCTACCCCTATCATCTTTCAGTTGGGGAAAAAAAAAAAGAAGAAGCTGATTCTACTTCTACTTTTAGCATATGACTTGCTATAGCTTAGCACACACAAATCACTGACGTGTATTTCTGTACTGACATCGAGAAATGCTAGGAAAGAAAAAGGTGCAGAGACTGCACTTCCTGATAGCGCCCCCTAACACCATGAACCCAGGGTGACTGCCACTTCGCCCCACCCTTGCTATGCCTCTGCCTATACTTACCTTAATGCTGTGGAAATGAGAGTTGCTTAAGGCTGTATGAACTCTAGTACTGGCAATGCACAAGGACAAGCTAGTTCAGTAAAAAGGATGACAAATAAGCCTGGCTGCGTGGCACAGAGGGCTGGAACCCTGAATGTCACCTGATGGCTGTGGTTCAATTAGTGGACTTGACAGTGGAGAAACCAGGTAGAGAGGAAAAAGAGTGAAGAGGCATGGCCTACTTCCCCAGGGAGAGACAAGTAGGCACGGCCTACTGCCCCAGGGAGAGACAAGTAGGCACGGCCTGCTTCCCCAGGAGAGAGACAAGTAGGCATGGCCTGCTTCCCCAGGGAAGAGACAAGTAGGCATGGCCTGCTTCCCCAGGGGAGAGACAAGTAGGCATGGCCTGCTTCCCCAGGGGAGAGACAAGTAGGCATGGCCTACTTCCCCAGGGAGAGACAAGTAGGCATGGCCTGCTTCCCCAGGGGAGAGACAAGTAGGCATGGCCTGCTTCCCAGGGAGAGACAAGTAGGCATGGCCTACTTCCCCAGGGAGAGACAAGTAGGCATGGCCTGCTTCCCCAGGGGAGAGACAAGTAGGCATGGCCTGCTTCCCCAGGGGAGAGACAAGTAGGCATGGCCTGCTTCCCCAGGGGAGAGACAAGTAGGCATGGCCTGCTTCTCTGTCCTGGACAGGGGAAGGTTGTGACAGTCCTAGGAGTACAAAAGGAAGTGCAGTTTCAGAGGTGAAGACCAAGGACCTTGTCCTGTGCTTTAGGTAAAGGAGGCAAGAGTGTTTGCTTGCATCATCTCTTTGTAGAAGTGAGGGAACATCAAAATAGATAATCCATTGCACAGCTCTTTCCAGCTGCTTAATGTACTGGCAGGTAGTACTAAAGATAAAATATCAAACCACCCATGATGGCTGCATGGGCAGAAAGTACAAAAAGTGACAAGAAAAGTTAAAAATGAAGTCTGTCTTTGGATATCCCAGATATAGTAAGTTGAGCCGAACAACAAACCAGGACTAGGATTACCTACAAAAGCATTTCTACTTGTCTAGTAGGTATCTGGCTGGGGGAAGAAGGGACTTTTACTTCATTATTTCTGAGCATTATACTCCAGCATTGCTAACTTGTCACCAGCCATGACATTAATTAAAAGTATATTTGTGGAAGTAGGTATACAGATCTCAGAGCATGCATTTGCATTTTATAGGGTAGCAAATTGCCAGTGAAACATAGCAGCCATTAATAAGTATGAGGAAGCTGAAGCAGTGGGAGTTTAGAAATTATTTGTTTTCAGAAAAGAAATAACATAAGATGGGGCAAGCCATGGTATGAATGTGCATAATTACCTAACGAAAACTGTGGCTTTCTGTGTTGCACATAAATGCAGAATTTGGCTATGGCAGTGGTGACTGTGGGGACTTTATGCATTTGGTGAGGGAAGTAGAAATTTTCCATATGCCTTCATGCAAGGTAAAGGTTTCTTAAAGAATTTATCTAGATAACTGTAATAATCAGATAAGAACAGAATGTAGTACAAAGTAAACCTCCGAAACAATATGTTACCATAGTGACCATCTCTGGTGTATTCCTTGTGGTACTTTCTAGGTGGGAGGTATTGAAGTTTTCTAGAATGAAAGTGGTGGCTATTGAAGTGCATATGCTTTGTTCCGTACATGGGACTAGCAGCACTGCATTTGAAACAGTGTATAAACAAAGAAGCCAAGCGACAGGAGGGCTGTTTAGGACAGTGACATCAGGGCTGCCATGCTGCAAAATAGCAGGGTATAGGTGCAGTTGTATGGCTGATGATTGCAGCTACCTGGAAGGTAATGAACTAAACAAGACAGTACAGGGCCACTGAACAGAGCTGTTGCTGCTGGAAGGCAGACATCTCCCAGGAAGATTCATGGACTGTTTCTGGCTATTTTATCTTCTTAGTACAATAAATAGAATGAAATACCTGTATAAGGTTTGTTTACTATGAATGTGTTATGTACCACAGTTATGTATTAATTTGTTACTTAAAAGAGGAAAAGGTACATGAAAAATCTTCATTAATGAAATGGACACTGTCATTACATTTATAGTAACTGGAGTAAAGTTTCCACAAAGAGGCAAACTAATGTTTGAGAAATTTCATTGCACTTGCTGACTCATACAGTGTTGCACAAGGGTACAGAGGTGAATGCTGCAATGAACAACTAGGGTAATAGAAGGCAATATCTGTCCAGGGGTAATAGAGGATTTTATGTAGGATACTGCCTCACTCCTTATGAGATAACGACTAGCTGCTAGGATCTTATGAATCTGTGTATGTGGAAATAAGGCTTAACTTGTGTCATTCCTTCATGTTGTAACTATAAGTATTCGTTGGAAAATTATATGCTGTTTGTACATTTCTCTTGCTTTCTTAAAAAAATGTAAGTAAGAAGTATGTAGACTTAGTCCAAATGAAGTATAATAAGCATATTTGTTTAGTTTATTTGGTGTTTTGCATTTTTCTGTAGAATTTGAATTAATAGCTTGCTGCAACACAGTAAATAAGTTTAGACAAGCAGCTATATCCACAGTACACACTGTACCATACAGTTATATGACAGCTTTGCAGAAGTAGTTATTCAGTAAGGTGTTGCTCTTTTCAAGGGGTGTCCTCAGTTGTAGTTTTCTAACAAAGATAAATGCACTCATCTACAGCACTGGGTGGTATTACTTTGAGGAATATATGCATATACCAGTCTGCACATTCTCTTCAAGGATTGTCATAAATATTTTTTCCTCAGAGCTGTGCAGGTTTACTCCTGGACAATCAGATATAATCTGAAATAATTTAATAATTTATCATAACTCTATGAACATTTTATGTTTATAAAAATTCTCCTATTTGGAATAGCATTCTGATCTATTCGTTAAGGCTATTGCAAGACTCATCTCTGGAGATATACAAACAAGAGGGATGTATTCACATTTGGTGACTCTGGCTTACTATGGTAGTGACAGCCTCTTTTACAATTGCTGCTTCCATTGTGTCGGAAGATTGTGCGTACTGTTCTGAAACCAGCATTAAACAAGCAGCTTCCTTTTTTTTTTTAATAGAAGTATAATGCTATCCAAGTAGTGATCCTGGGTATGCAAATGTTACAGTATTCCTGACATCATCATATCATTCCCAGGCCTCGGACTATTATTTGGGGATGGACCTTAGTTTTCAAGAGCTGGTTGGGATGCACTGCAAGCTTCATAAAGATAGGTAGATAAAGTTGCTATAGTCCATGGCTACTACTAGGACTGCATACCTCTCAACTGTCCAGATTTTCACAGAATGTCCAGACTTTTACCTCATATGTTTGGTCTGTTCCTCATAAAAGTTATGTTTTTCTGGATTATCATGGCAAATCAGTGATAATTGAATTCACTAAGTAATAACAAGCATTTGAGTTTCAGACTTTGTATCCTTCAGAAAATGCATTGTAACACGAGACATTTTATACTAGCAACTTTTTAAGTTTATATGAGCAATATTTGAAATCTGTCTCTGTTTTGGGGCTTTGTCCCCCATTATTTCTTGCTTTGTCTAGATTTTTTTTTTTGTGCTCAGAGGTTGAGAGCTATGCAGGGGTGACATAAGTCTTGGCTGCAGTGAAGCCATGTGACCTTCACATGCAAGTAGACCTAATTAAGCAGGATTTTGGAAGATAACTGGAAGAACATGGAAACCAAGGAGCTAAATCAAGTGCATAAACCGTGATCAGTAGAACATTACTATATTTTGCATTTTTTTCTTCTGTACCTCTGGTAAGAGAGAAATCATTTGGGAAGTGTAAATGGCCAAGATAAAATGTATGTCTTCTGCAATTATGGCTAATTAGTGGAACTTTTTGGTCCCTGTATCTCAGATACCACTAAAAGACAAGACAGTGTAACGGAACAATATGGCATGTTAAGAAATAGCAACAGTGATACATCTGCAATAGTTAAATATTTTTCACCAATATATGAAGAGTTTCAAGAAATAAACAAATAGGAAGCTAAATTGTATTACTTTATTTCTGTTTTCCTTGCTTACTTGCCATCAAATGTGCATTAGGTAAAATGGATTTTCTTTTATAACATGTCAGTTTAGAGGTTTCTTTTATGCTTATCTCTTCTATTTTCCCAAGTCACTGTTTTGAGTAGTTACTGCCTGAAATATGTCAAAGGTCAAAAGTCAGCATTAATGAAAATTTGACCTCTCTGGATTATCAAGGCTGCTTGTTTTTGAAGGGGTAACAACATGGATGAAATGGTTCTAGCTGGTTGCCTTAAAGCTATAGCCAGGTTAGCCTTACATTGTAAAACAGATCTGGCTTCTGGTTACTTCCACTTTCCAGCTGGTCTGAGCCATTAGTTTTTTTTTAATCCAGGTGCCACACGCGCAGTGAGTCCAATATTTCAAAAGGTTTTAGGATGAAAAAGATTAGTCACAGTGTCAGCAAGGTATAGGGGATTACTCAGCCGAGAATGGTTTCATATGTTTTCCTCACAGCACTTGCTATGTGTATCAGTCTGAACTGCTGATTAATCCTTTTACAAATTAGAAAGTTGTATACACTCTTTACCTTAGGTGGCCTGATGTAAGAGCTGTAAATGGCCGTGCAGCTAACAACTAACTGCAGTGAAGGGATAAAGTTATGTAAACTTCCTGCTCCAACATTCCACTGGGAAAATCCCACAAATAAGGAATTTTCATGCAGTAAATAGGAAGCATGCTGAAAATAATTGTCAGAACCTTATCCTGATATTGCTAAGTTAGGAATTTGGCACTGCTTTCATAGTATGACTGAGGCATAAACAGATAAACAGATCAGGATAAAGTACACACTGATGAAAGATTTAGAAAAGAAGCTGTACTGTTATCAGTATAGAAATACAAATTGCAGCAAGGATGACGCAGAATGTTAAGTTCCTGGTACCATGTGTGATTAATAGGGAAAAAATAACTATTGTGAGATTCTATAGTCCAAGAGTGGTTGCATAGTAACAGTTTGGCTAACTAGTCCAAACCAACAGTTTTGTGTAGACATGTAAACAGTTCACCAATAACTAAAATGCATTAATAAGTTAACTCATACATCAGAATAATAAAACAAAGGAGTCACAGGAAGAACTTTTAGCAATTTCATAAGATTTTAAATAGTATGGCATGTGTTAGTATGCTACTTTCTGAAAAAGTCTGATTACATAAGGAAGGCGAAAGTGCTAAAAGTTCTTCATAAAGTCCTTTGACTCGTTTGTTTTATTTTTATTTTTCTGGTGTACGAGTTAACATGTCAATGCATTTTGGTTATTAGTTTAGCTAACTAGAACTAAATATAAAAATGTGATACGTTACTTTTTTTTTTTTTTTTTTTTTTGGGAAAGTTTTGTGTGAGTCCAGGGTCTTGACTTACCCAGTTATACATCAGACAGCTGTATAAGGAGATCATTATCAGACGATTATGATGTCATTTTTTGTTTACAACTTCATTCCCTTCTACTGGTTATTATCTCAGCTCACCCTTCCTAATGAACATTTAGTCATAATGGAAAGCTTATAACAGTGCCACTGGGAAGAAGATTTTCTCAGGGTCTCTTGCCTTTATCATTCCAGCCAGGTAGATTTCCTAATAAATGCTTTGCTAAATAATGTAGGCCCACCTGAAACACAACAAGACCTTTATGTTGTACATAATACCAAAGATTTTACATGTGGTAACAAATGAGAGCAAACAATAAAAGATGTATATTTAAGATGGAATAGCTTCTCCTTGGGGCGACGGTGCCTTGTGCAAAAGTAATGACAAAGCATAAATGCGACATTAGACCCTTAAATAAAATGTGATAAAACCATTAGTTATTTGCATACAATGAAACAATAATGCCTGATATGGGCAACAAAAGGCAGGGGATAGTCAGCAATGAAATCCAGTGAGCAACAGTGTCCATTCCTCTCCCTAGGGAATAAACTGCAGAGAAAGTTATTTTTTTTTTAGTTATAGATTTCTTTCTCCAGTTTCTTTCATGATTTACTGTAAAATGCATGTTTTTTTTTTTGGAAAGTTTCTTTTTCACATTTCCATCCAGAGTGATGACATGATGACATACTTGAGGAACCAATAAAAAAGTACAAATCCTTAGGAGTTTAAGGGCCAGAATGATATTTCAGGGAAAATGTGTCTGCCTCATAGCTCCAGAGTGTGGGATCCATTCCTGACTTCTGTTCAGTACCTATGGGGAGCTGGTCTGTATGTGCCTGTGTAAAGTACCCAACATGAAAGACGTGAGGGTTGAATTTCTAAGTATGGTACTACGTCAGTTCTGTGTATTGGCTGAATGCAATCAGTTATATGAATGTTAACACTTGCATATATTTCACTTCAAAAGTGAAGGTGCGAGAAGGGAAGATGTACACAGGACTGCTGTAGAAGCCATTTCCAAAAGCCTGACACATTAACGCACGATAGTCTCACTCCATGTTTGGAATACACATTGAGGAGGTTGAGAGAGAGATGCTTCATTTTGGCAAGTGTGTCTAGTAGTGATATTATAATGTTTGGTTGTAATTTATTTTGAATTTATTTAATCATTTTCCGTATTAACTGTTGTATCATTCTGGACTCTAAGTCTCCTTCATGTTTACTAGATTCAGCAATTGAAATTGGTTTCTTGTTATTATCTCATCCCTGACTGCTTTCTGAAGAAATTTAAGAATTAATATTAATGGAATACTCATACTAAACATGGAGTTGTTAGAAGTGGCTTACTAGTATCTCACTGAAAGGCTGCAGAAAGATTTCTGGAGAATGAGAAAGAGAAGATGGGTATGCAACTCTCTTGCCACAATTGCTCCAGAGAAAGGCAGTGAAAGCATCAATACTGGTCCATTTGAATTGGAAGCTCTATTCGATATATGAGGTGTCATTTGACTTACTTGACCTGTATAATGTTCATAGGCTTATAGGTGTTTACTAGGCTAACAACCAAAAGGGCCTTTTTAAGCCTAACCACGCATCCCAAATCTCTGACGATTTCTGATACCCTTGATAAGTGTAAGCATGGGCCTGGGAGATGAACCATTTACAGGTTACCTGTTTGCATCAGAGACATAGGTACCAAACCAGGGATGAATGTCCGGTTTCCCATCCAGTTGTCCAAGTTGCACTTGAATTGGATTAGGGAGGAACTCTGCTTCACATGGATGGGGAGCCTGTTCTATAGATGGGGTAGTCTCTGGGATACATACCTATCTCTCCAGCAGGTCCTATTTATATCACAGGTAAGGTTTAAGTCTATAGAATGGGTAATTCTGGTACTCTTTGCTTTGTGGATATGCAGGAGGTCCATCAGAGTGGGGTCTGACAATACCCTGTATGGCAGGCATAGATCTCCCCTCAAAAGCCTGTAGGAGACAGAATACAAGGATAGGGACTTGAGGTGGTCTGCATAGGACATATTACTTATGCCTTGTATTCTTTTAGTGAGGAACCTCTGTGGACGTTCCAATTGTTGGATATGCCTGGATAGGTACATACCAAAGGGGGCACTGTACTCAATTATAGGTCTAATGAATGCTGAATACAGTGGAAAAATGACTTCCTTGGACTTAGATGCCATACCTTTGTTTATAAGTTGCGCAACATAGAATGATTTACTTACCACTGTAGACATGTGATGATCAAAGGATAGATTACTATCTATGTGTGTCCCTAAGTCCCTGACTACTGGGTCAGCTCTAAGGGGTGAGTTGTCAATATGATAGTTACCAGGGATGGATGACTTCCCAAAGGATACAATTATGCATTTCTTGGCATTTAGTTTTAGTCCATGACTCTGACACCAGTTGTTTGTCTGTGTCAGCCCTTCTTGTAGAACATTTGTGTCAGTGTGAGATTCAGTGACAGTTCCTAATTTGCAATCATCTGGAAATTTAGTCAGAGACCACTGACTAAATTTACAGATCTATATCTCTGATCATAACATCTTGCATGAAATATAAGGGATGCAACATCCCTTATGCAAACTGAGCAAACTATACTTAACTATTTCTGGGTAACGATACAAAAAGTATATCACTCACTGTTATCCATACCACCACCCTTTCACAGGTTAAAGCCTGTTTAAGTATAGTTTTCAGTTCCTTCATAATCATCATTAAATTAATCGTCTGTGCCCCTAACAGAGCATAACTTAAATCCACAATCACCCCTTATGTGGATTGTCCTGCACCCACACTAAAGTGCAGTGTCTGACTTACTTTTGTCCCCTTACATGTGCCTTCCTTATTCCTCTGAGCAGAACCATTTCTATTTAATATGTGCAGATAGCACTGTGCACTTATGCTTCTTGTGTTACATTAGCACTCTCTAGGGTTCCAGACACTGTAATTAGTCATTGTCAGTGACTCAGCAGGTGACACTCTTGTCTTTGATAACAGAAGATCTGAATACTGTGAGTTCTTATCTGTCATCAAATGCTTGTTTTTATTTTCCAATTCTGACATTGCAGAGTATCATGGGGGGGGGGGGGGTGCAGCACTCTTGAGTGTGCCACCCTTTGGTTGAGAAGTTATACCAAAGTCTCATCTGCCTTGCCTGAGCTAGTGGGATATCAGGTGGATGTAAAAGGTCCTATGACACTTATAAAGAGTAAAGGAATGTCTCTGGCTCCCTGACCACACGTCCATTAGTCAGTATGAATACCAGCTTGAGTGTCTCTTGAAAGGAGTCCATTGGATTAGTAGCACTAATCCAGGCACAAAAGCATAAATAAACAAATACATTCAAATTAGTTTTGCTTTTTTCTCACTCTGTAGTTGGCATTCTAGGCAAACCACAATTAATACTGGATAAGCCATTAGTTGGAAGCCTACCCTTTAGGTTATGTCTAGTAGTATATACAGCATACATTGGTTTGTTGGTTTATTTTATTTGCTTTTGATAACCAGGAAAATTCAGATGGACCAAGCCCATGGAGGCCACAGGAAATGAGCTCCAATTGAAAGAGTAATAATAAATTGAATTAAGGATGTGAGACTATACTTGAACATTCACTGGTAGCATGCTAGAATATGTATAACAGAAATAACATGTGAAACTGATTAAGCATGAGGAAATGCATGCTATCCAGAATATATGCACAATGTATAGCTGTAAATGATGACTGTATTCTCATGTATTTGCTTCAGCATGTGAAGTAACATGAAAGATCGAAAGATACATGCTGAAAAATAAGTATACAGAAGGTATGAGAGGGCAGGAGAGACAGGAAATAAGAGAAGAAAGTAAGAGAGTAAACATGGAATGAGAGAGCTAAAGGAAAATAATTGAATACAATAGTAAATGGCTGTTGTTACTCACAAATACAGTTAGTGAAGTGATACTGCAATTACAGAGCAATCTAGAACTCGGCTGTTTTAAGTCACATGTGAAGTTAGTCTTGTTTGCTAAGTTTCAAATGCATACTATAGGTTTGTTGCATGATTTTCTCGTTCAGGAAAGGTAAAAATCTTGCTGCATTCTTTAACCACTTCAAACATGGGCAACCTCCTAATATAAAATCGACCCAAGCTACTTTGTTAGGTGATCCCTTAACTGGTTGCCACCCTTGTGGCCATTGCGTTCACTGCCCCAGGATATTACAAACTAAAAGCTTCAGTAGCCAAAATACCCCTCAAGTCTATGATATTCGATTTTTTGCTAATTGCACTTCTGATTGGGTGATTTACCTAGCTAGTTGCAACGGTTCAGCATTCTATATAGGGCAAACTTCCAGACCCCTTAAATTCAGAATATCTGAACATCTTAGCGAGATCAAACATCATAAAGAAACTAATGCCCTTTATAAGCATACCCTGATACATAAAAATGCCATATTTAATTTCACCATCATTGATAAAATCATGAGACCCAGAAACAATAAATTGGGTTGGCATGATTTGTTAAACACTATGGAGAAAAAATGGATTGTTAAACTGGGAGGTCTCTTTAAACCAGGACTAAATGAGCATCTTTAACTGGTCACATGTCCTCTGAATTATGTATTTAAAGTATTTATTAATTTGCTGATATTCACAATGATGAAGGCTATGTAACTATACAGCCGAAACCAGTTTGTTTTTTTGTTAAGAATACTTTTAATAAAGTATTTATTTGGTGCCACTGTATGCTGGTCTTTCTACTTTTTGATGTGCATTGATTTCATTGAGACTGTGCAGTTGCCATACTCGCAGAGTTTTCTGTTTAAGTTTGTTGCATAATTTGCCATGACAAAAGAGAAATGGGACTGACTAGATCTGTTGTGGAAATATGTCATAAATACCAGACTGAAATGCATATAAAAATCATACTTGGATTATTAATGACAAGTTCTACTATTTGACAGGCTTAGCAATCAATATTATTATCTTTCGGGATAATTCTGACAGCATGAGCATTATTCAAAAAAAAAAAAAGAAAAAAAAATGACTTTGTTTGTCCAGCATTAACACAGAAAAGCGTCAGTCCATTAAGTCAGCAGTGCATCAAGGCTAGTCACCATATCAGACGAAGAGCAAGTTGACAATTACCCTGGGGCCAAATCAGCATTATAAATCAACCTAATATCACCACAATGTCCCACTTTGTTGTTATGGTCAAGAAAAGAGGTTAAAACATTAAGCCCTACAGACTAGAGTACAAAAACAGGCAGCAGGAGGATGGTGAAACAGAGTATTCACACCCTGCTTATAGCGTACTGCATTTGAGGCAGGCAGAAAATGACAGAGACATGTCAGAGGTAACATCATGGGTCGTCAACTTATGTACAAGAAGGAAGTGACATACTGTGCTTAAGGCCCTGGTAACAAATGAGTAGTGACTAATACACTTCACCACAGTGGAACTCAGCATGTACATTTTCTGTGAGCTCAGGTGCAGAGGTCATCAACACAGAGTGTAGCCTGACACCATAAGAAATAAGGTTATCATCAGCCAGGTGTTGAAAAAATTGTTTATGCATATATTTTCTTAGACGGAACTGCGTGCTTCTCTGTTTTGTAAAAGGAGAGCTGAGGAAACAGGGTGCTTAGGATGTGCTTTAATGACAATGATGCTGTTTCTTCTGAAACAGTTTTGGATTATTAGGTTACAACTTCTGCTGACAAAAGAAATAATCTGCTGTCCTGGATTTCAGCAGGAGTTTGACTTTATTCCTAACCTCTTTGAACTTTTTAAGAGCAACAGCTATCTTATTTTGATACTTTGTTACATGATTTGTCAAATCAACAAAAAACTAATATAGCTGTCTTGTTTTGTAATAAAGCAGATGGGTAATAATAACTCTTTGGATGAAGAATTCTAAGGATCAGGTGCCAGAATCCTAAGGATCGGATGCCACTTCTTCTCCTTTAAAATTCAAAGATATTGGTGGTTGTGGTAACAGTGTTTGTCAGTTAGCAGGCTTCATATATTTTACTACTGACATAATGCCTTTGACTTAAATCATGCTGACAGGCATTTTCTCCATTAAAACTAACATCATAGTTGGCACTCAAGATCTCAAGATGCCCATGGCTGAGTAGGGTTCCGTCCAATTATCCTTAACTATGTGGGGGCCCCAAAAAAGCAGCTGCTGGTTGGGGGAAAATGAGGAGGGACAAAAAAAAACAAAAAGATCATTCATTCTCCAATTATGAACTTTATCGTAAACACAGTTGTGATATGACCCTGTTAGAATGAATCAGATAATCACTGAATGAACATGAGTGAGTTAAACACTAGAGACTGGCAAACCAGATCAACCAATCTCAGTGCTTACCTGGAATTTTTAAGAAGAGCATTTGCTCTTGATATTCAGAGGTGGTTTTCTCTATCAGGGAGATTTATAAATACTGACAGCACACCAGTTACTATAATTCTCAAAAGAGGAGTAGCTAGATTATTTGGAGCTTAGGGTGAGACCCTCATTTGCCCCCCCTCCCCCGAAGAGGGAAAAAATATTGAAAGGGGGAAAAATGCCTTTGACAACAACTTTTCACAAAAACATATATCAAAAGCAAATCCAAGCAGGTAGTTTGTTGAAAGTGTAAATACAGTGATCTAGTGACCAGACCATTCTCAAAAAATCCTTAAGGGAATAGTATTCATTCATTGAGTCATTCAACTAATAATAATAATAATAATAATAATAATAATAATAGATAAAAGCAGCCTTGATGAATTAAGAACTCATCTCCCCCTGCATAAAAGCAGTGCAGCATTCATTGAATGTCCATCAATTAATAGATAGAAACAACCTTAATACATAATTCTTCCCCGCATTATACAGTGTAGCATTAATTGAAAGTTCATATCTCTTACCATCACTAAACAGTGTAGCATTCATTGAAAGTTCAATCAGTAAAAATAGTAGTCAACTAATAATATATGAAAACAGCTTTGATGATTTAAGAATTCATATCTCTTTCTTCCTCTAATCTCCTCCCATAAAACAGTGTAGCATTCATTGAAAGTCCAATCAATAGAAATTAAAAAGTAATAATAGATAAAAACAGTCTTGATGAATTAAGAACTCTTATCTATCCCTCCCCCCATAAAATAGCCAACAAAGTCCCTATCTGCCCTGTATAGCAACAATAATAGCCAGTATTGGCTGCAGTGACTGGAGGATTCCCAAAAGTTTGCCTATATGCCACTCCTTACAAGTCAGTTACACTCCTCATCAGAATCAAGGACAAATGCAGAAATAATAATCATACAGGGACACTTAAAATATTAATGCTGTTAACCTGAGTCATTGACAGAAAAAGAGAATGTGAATTAATTAATATACGTTTTGTCTCAAGTAAATAAGTCTATTATAATTCTAATCATTTTATTATTTATTAAGTGCAATTCACAATGTGTGTTTCCAAAAAGGTAGTTTGGTAATTGCATGCAAAACCAAACTGCATTTATGTATTACATTTTAATTTGACGTACATCCACCTGCCCACTACCATTTCTGTCCACCACACAGCAACTGATATCTAAATTCTGATCTGGATTTACTAATCGGTAAACAATCCAGAAATAATAATCAGGAGGGACCATTCAGGGAGACACTTAAAGTATTAGTGCTGTGTTAACCCGAGTCATTGACAGAATAAGGGAATACAAATTATTATGCATTTTACTGAAGTAAAGAAGAAGTCTATATTATAATTCTTAATTATTTTCTAATCATTGTCATTATATATTAAGTGCAATTCTTTACCACTTGTTTCTCCCAAAAAGGTAATTGTGTAAAAGAGCCATTAAGCCAAACTATAGTTATTCACTTGATTAGCATTACATTTGAATTTTACACATCCACCAGTATAGTCCACAATATCTCTCAACTATCCAGATTTGTGTCTTATATTTTTGGAATGATTCTCATAAACTGGAACCACCACAGAGAATCACCAAAGGACTGAAAGTTCTACAAATAAACAAATAAAATAATCTAGATAAGTATAACCGTTTAATTAAAAAAACTTAAAACATAAGCGCTTTTGTGTTACATAACTTTAAAACTTCTTCAGATGCAGCCATTTTCAAAAATGCTGGTTAAATACTAACTTTAGTCACATGATCAGCTGTTTGATTGAAAGACCCATGCTAAATACTTAACATTACCTAAATTAAAAAAAAAATAAAAACTTTATTAAATATCCGTATTGAAACAAGACCTAAACAAAAATGTATGCGTATAATATAACAATGAATCACCAACCCCCAAATTTACCACTCACACATTTATTTATTTATTTTATTTATTTGCAGTTGGTTTATCAGGATAGTTCATTGGGCCAAAGTGAACCCGTTTTCAATGGAGTCCTGGGGAGAAAAGCTCCATAAACAATCAAGGTTACAATATGACGTAGATTATAAGCTTACATGTGTTATAGAATAGAGCAGACCAAAGACTATTAACATTACTATATGTCATGGATTGAAAATATACAACTGGATTAGACAAGGACAAATATTACAAACAGTCTAGATTAGTGATAAACGAACAGGTAATACAGAATTTTAAAGGAATAATTACAAAATATATACAGGAACGTTAATACATGTTAGGAAATTTGCAGTAAGAGGTCTAGCCAAGAATTATATACATTTAGCAAGTAATTAACAAGAATATATGAGTTGGAAGAGAAGGTAAAAGGAAGAATGCTATTGAAAAGAAGAGAAGATGAAAATTTGCAGGGTAAGTTATGTAGGGTGGCAGCAGGAGCATTCCCACTGGGATACTAGATATGAGTGAAGAGTTTTTTTGAAGATAGAGTAACTAGGGGTAGTACGAATGGATGGTGGTAGGGAGTTCCAGAGTCATGCTAGACTAAAGGATAGAAGGTGTTTGCCTGGGGGACGAGCTGGTTTGTATACTTCTAGAAGATTTTGGTTGTTAGACCTTAGCACTCTGTCAGGTAGGTGCATTTTAAATGCAGAGGAAAGGGAGGGACAGAGTGAGGGGTTGAAAATGAGCTTGTGTGCTAGAGTGAGTTGGGTATAGATAAGGTGATTGGGTAGTAATAGCCATTTTAGTTTGTGGAGAGAGGAACAGTGGTGAGTGGAGGACTTATGGCTAGTGGCGAACTTGACGATTTTGTTGTAGCAACATGAGAGTAGAGTTTTCAGAGAGGATTGTAGATTAGTTAGGAGTGGAGCTCCATAGAGAAGGGAGGGGATGAGAAAAGTTGTAGAGAGGGTGAGTTTAGTGGTGGGTGTAAGATAATGATTTTGTCGATAAAGCATACCTAGTTTTTGATGGGGTTTTTTGATATTTAGTTGTATGTGGGAGTTAAATTTAAGCTGATTGTCAATTTGGACACCAAGTAGCTTGGTCTTTGATACCAGTTCCAGAGTTGTGTTGTTATAACTAGTAATACAAAATGTGTTTTTGTTGAAAGGGGTGACTTTAGAGGGAGTAAATACCATTAATTTGGTTTTAGAAGTATTGAGTGCTAAGTGTTTTTTTATCATCCATTGTTCAGTGGTTGAAAAAGCATCTTGAGTTAGCTTTAGAAGTATGGGGACAGAAGTGGCTGAGCAAATAATGGTTGAGTCGTCTGCATATTAGATGATATTAGAGAAGGGGATAGAGTTGCGGAAGTCATTAATAATTAATAATTAAATTAATAATTAATTAATTAATAATTAAAGAGGAGGGGACCCAATATGGAACCTTGTGGAACTCCAGTTGGGGTATTAAGGAATGAGGAGGTGGCCTTTTTCCATTGTACTGCTTGATATCTGTTGGATAAGTAGCTGGAGAACCAGTTCAGAGAGGAAAGAGATAGGTTAAGCTTACAGAGTTTAGATAGAAGAAGGTTGTGGGAGATAGTGTCAAAGGCCTTAGAGAGATCCAGTAAAAGGGTAGAAACACATAAGCTTAACATATCCATTGTGATATCATCTGTTAAAAGCCTTAGGTTTTAACAGTGGTGCTATTGATATATAATCATTAAGCCCTGGCCAGTTATGTGTGTTTAAGAGTAACTGCCAGTGTAGTTCACGTTTTTCTAAAATAACTGGCCAGGGGCTGCCCTGGGCATTCTTTTCTATCTTTTCTAAAACTAAGAATTTGAAAAAAATGTCCTGGTTTCCTTCTCACATGCTTATAAAGAGCACATTTGTGTTTTCTCTTTTTTAACAAAGCTACTATTTAAGCAGCATTTTTGAAAATGGCTGCATCTGAAGAAGTTTTACAGTTATATAAGATGAAAGCACTTATGTTTTAAGTTTTTTAAAATAAATGGTTATACTTATCTAGATTATTTTATTTGTTTATTTGGAGAGCTTTCATTCCTTTGGTGATTCTGTGTGGTGGTTACAGTTTGTCGTGTTTAACCTTGCTTGGAGACTGATTCTCACAAAATGTGTGTGTTTTTGGCAAAGGACTTGTGATTGAATTCACTTAATAATGACAAAGATTTCAGTTTCAGATTTCCTGTCTATGAGAAACATGCATGCTAACACAAAATCTTTTATTCTAGCAAATTTATAAGTTTATAAGAGCAGTGTTTAAAATCTGTTCCTGTTTTTTGGCCTTTGTCTCACCCTCATTGTTGACTGAAGTCATTAAATGATTACAGACATTTGGAGACTTCCTATCCTTTAGAAAATGCATGCTAACACAAAACCTGTTATTCTATCAACTTTCTAAGTTTCAAAGAAAAATATTTAAAAACTGTCTATATTTTAGTCTGATTTCACTAAATAATGGCAGACATTTAAATTTCAGACTTCCTATCCTTCAGAAAAATGCTTGCTAACAAAAACATAGAATCTAGCAACTTTCTAAGTTTATAAGAGCAATATTTAAAAATCATCCTTATTTTTGGCCTTTGTGCCACCTCTGTTATTGATGAGGTCATTAATAATGACAGACATTTGAGTTTCAGATGTCCTGTTCTTCAGAAAATGCATGCTAACACAAAACCTGTTATTCTAACAACTTTCTAAATTTATGAAAGCAATATTTAAAAATCATCCCTGTTTTTAGCCTTTGTCCAAACACCATTATTGACTGAAGTCACTAAATAACTACATACATTTGAGTTTCAGACTTCTTATCCTTCCATAATTACATGCTAACACAAAATATGTTATTCTAACAACTATCTAAGTTTATAAGAACTATATTTTATTATTGCCCTTATTGTTTGTCCTTTGTCCTTCCACCATTATTGACTGATTCCCTAGATAATGGCAGACGTTTGAGTTTCAGACTTCATATCCTTCAGAAAATACATGCTAACACAAAACCTGTTACTCTGGCAACTTTCTAAGTTTGTAAGAGCAATATTTAAAAATCATCCTTACTTTTTGGCCTTTGTCCCAGCACTATTATTGACTGAAGTAGCTAAATAATGATGGAAATTTGAGTTTCAGACTTCCTATCCTTCAAAAAATGCATGCTAACACAGAATCTGTTGTTCTAACAATTTTCTAAATTTATTAGAGTTGTTGTTGTTGTTGTTGTATCTTTCTGCTTTTCCCGGTTAGGGGTCACCACAGCGGATCTCTGGTCCGCTAATGATTGGCAGCAGATTTTTACGTACTGGGTTGTAAGCCCTGATGTACAACCTTCAACGAAGGTATACCCATTCACGCATGTCTCCACACAGAAGACGCTTTAGCTAAGAATCAAACAGGACAACGTCTTACTGTGAGGCGACAACGCTACCGCAGCACCACCACCGCAGAATCTAAATTTAATATTTAAAAATCAACCTTATTTTTGTCCTTTGTACCACCACCACCATTATTATTAAAATCACTAAATAATGATACACATTTGAGTTTCAAACTTCCTATCCTTCAGAAAATGCATGCTAACATAAAACCTGTTGTTCTAAGCTTATAAGAGCAATATTTAAAAATCATCCCAATTTTTTGTCCTTTGTTCCACCACCTCCATTGACTGATGTCACTAAATAATTACAGACACAGTGGTGCAGTGGATAATGTTTTTACCTTATAGCAAGAGGTTCCCTGGTTTCATTCTTGGCTGGGTGACTTCTGTACAAAGTCTGCATGTCCTCATTGTGTTTGTGTGGAGACATGCAATAGGTGGACTGGACACTCTAAACTGGCTGTAAGTGTGAGTGTCCATGTTAATGTGTGGTGTGGAAGAGCTACAGTGGCATGGCTAGCCACCAGGCAGTGTAAACCTTGACTCTAAATAATTGCCACTGTTGAAGTGACATCCAAACCCCACAAGAGAAAATGGGGAAAATGGGAGTTTTTGATGGATGCATTTCAGTTTCAGACTTCCTGTCCTTCAGAAAAATGCAAGATGCTAACATAAAAGTTGTTATTCTAGCAAATTTCTATGTTTCTAAGATCAATATTTGAAGATTGCCCCTAAGTTTTGGCTTTTGTCCCACCATCATTATTGATTGAAGTCACTGACTAATGACAGACAGTTTCAGACTTCCTGTCCCACAGAAAAATGCATGCCAACACAAAACATGTTATTCCAGCAACTTTCTAAGTTTATAAGAGCAATATTTAAAAATTGTTCTTATTTTTGGCTTTTGTCCTACCACTATTATAGACTGAAGTCATTAAATAATGACAGACATTTGGGTTTCAGACAAAAAATGTTATTCTAGCAACTTTCTAAGTTTATGAGAGCAATATTTAAAAATCATCCCTGTTTTTTGGCCTTTGTCCCACTGCTATTATTGATTAATGTCACTAGATAATGGCAGGCATTTGAGTTTCAGACTTTCTACCCTTCAGTAAATGCATGCTCATATAAAAACCTGCTTTATTAGCAACTTTCTAAGTTTATACGAGTAATATTTACAAATTATCCCTATTTTTAGTCTGTGTACCACCACCATTATTCGTTGAGGTCACTAAGTAATCACAGACATTTGAGTTTCAGACTTTTTAGCTGTTAGTAAAGGCATGTTAACACAAACCCTGTTATTCTAGCAACAGTAAATGTTTATGAGCAATATTTAACTATTGTCCCTATTTTTTTGCCTTTGTCCTACCAACATTATTGATTGATGTCACCAAATAATGAGACAGATTTAAGTTTAATTTTTCCAATCCTTTAGAAAATGCATGTTAACACAAAAACTGTTATTCTATCAACTTTCAAAATTTATAAGAACAATATTTAAAATTTGTCCCTATTTTTTGCCTTTGTCTCAACATCATTATTGACTGATATCACTAAATAATGACAAATAGTTGAGTTTCAGACTTCCCATCCATCGGAAAATGCATGCTAACACAAAACCTGTTATTCTAGGAATTTTCTCAGCAATATGAGAGCAGAATCTACCCCTTTTTGTTGGCCTTTGTCCCATTAGACAGTCAGACAAGACAGTATATAAACTCATTTTCATTGTGTCATCCACTCAGCCTTACTTTGTCCACTTGCTATCCTTTTCCTCTAGTTCTATTTCACCCTGAGCCCAGGCTTCAGGTACAAAAAAAGCAACAGGCTTCCAGGCCATTTACTATTCTACTCACTGGCTGCAGCTGGAATTTGAACTTTTAACTCTATATCTCTGCCGCATTCTGAATAACTAAATAAAAAAAATATATGAACAACAAATTCTGTATGCTGAAGCCTTCAGAAATAAATTAGATTTTTAAATTAAATAACTAGTCTGCCCACAGTTAGTGATTAACTAAAACAATAAGCCGTTCACTCCCCGTGGATGCCAAAGATGAACCCTTGTAACTGCCTTTTCTGTATTGCTCCCACCATCTGCCCAGCCAATCAGAAGTCTTTAGGGAGGTACCAGAGGTTCATCCCATACATAAAATGTAAAAATGAGCAGATGACCTTGCAAGATGAAGTCAAAAGTAGGTGGGAGGTACACTGAAGTCTCAGACACCCATATAGAATGCTTTTCGAAAATTTTTCCTGCTTCCCTTAAAAGAAAAAAAAAGATATTTATAATTTCTTTTTGTTTATTTAGCATGAATTGTGCCTTCTGCAATTCAGTGCCTGTGTTGATTGCCCCTTTTGCCCTGCCCTCACTACAATGTAATTCCAGTTGTCAGACCAACAAGTAAGATTCCAGTAGCAAATCAGAATAAAGTAAAAGCAGAACTAGACAAATGGTGAATGTAGGGCATCTGTATCATCTAATTGAATGTCCTATTTAGCAAACGCTTATTAGTTGAACACTAATAAGTGAAAACACTAAATAACGAATGTTCCTTTCAGCGAAACATTTCACTGGGTTAAAAACCAGTTGGCCAACCCAGCAAACCACAGAAAAACATCACCAAACAAAACCCACTGTAGTGGGAGGCTATGCCCCCCCACACTCCCCAATGGGGGGGCTGTGCCCACCACACCCCGCTAAGTAAATCTACCAACTCCAAGATCAGACTACAGTGGGGAAGAGGGCAAATCCCCGATGATGGCCGACTGTCTGTTTTCCCAGGGAAAGGTTTGCTGAAACAAACATTTGCTATTTATTGTTTTTGTTTATTAGTGTTCGACTAATAAGCATTCGCTAAATAGGATGTTTGACTATATGATATAGACCCGAATTTAGGCGTCCTTACTCCAGTAGAAAAACCGACTGAATGGGTATCCTCCATGGTTGTAGCTCATAAGAAAAGCTCAGATGATATTCAAATATGTATTGATCCAAGAGACTTAAACAAAGCACTTAAGTGCCCTCATCTTCCAATGCGTACAATAGGAGAGGTAGCCACTCTCATGCCAAATTGCAGAAAGCTCTTTTTGGCAAATTTCACTGGATTGTAAACCTTCATTGTTAACTATAGTCAGTACACCATTTAGTAGATACAGATTTTTAAGAATGCCATTTGTAATCAGTTCTGTCAGTGAAGTCTTTCAACTTGCCATGGAACAAATATTTGCTGGTTATTCATATGTTATTATAGTAGACGGCATTATTGTTGGAGGCAATGGTGAAGACAAACATGACAGAAATCTCAGGAAAGTTCTAAACTGTGCATGTGAAGTAAATCTTAAACTGAATCTTCAAAAATGTAAATTCAAACTGAAAGAAGTTATTTATGTGGGACATTTGTTTACCATTTTTGGCTTACAACCAGATCTGTCTAACAAACAGCAATTGTTGAAATGCCAGTTGCAGAAAATGTCACATTCTTACAACATTTTCTAGGTATGGTCAACTATTTAGGAAAGTGCATTTCAGACTTGAGTGAGCTTTCTGCACCATTATGTGAGTTGACATGCAAAAATGTAAACTGGTCCTGGTTGGAACAACACCAAAGAGCATTTGATCTTCTGAAGACAAAATTGCCTGTCCACCCACAATGAGATATCATGATGTTTCTTGTGATGCTTCAAAGTACGGCCTTGGTACAACATGTCTTCAAGAAGGCATACCAGTTGTCTACATGTCAATAATTTTAACTCAGAGATGCATTATGCACAAACTGGAAAAGAACTTTTGGCAGTAGTGTTTGCATGTTTGAAGTTCAATGATTATATTTATGGCAGACTATCCAGAGACTGATCACCAACCACTAGTGACAATTTTGAAAAAGCCAGTGCATACCACCCCAGCATGATTGCAATGCCTGATGTTAAAATTGCAAGCACAGTTTCAGTATTGTTTAGAAAAAGGGCAAACACTTGTACCTTGCTGATGCTTTGTCACATGCACCCAGACAAATGAAACAGCAGACTTTGAAGTCATGGAATTCAGAAATTTTTCATCACCAGGGCCTGATGAACTATGAAATCACACACCTTTAGATCCAATTCTCCAGAAGCTGAAAAACATTATCAGTCAAGGATGGCCAACACGACAAATCAGTTTACCAGTTGACATTCGGCAGTACTTTATTACTGAGATGAGCTCATCATTATGGAAGATGGAATCGTCATGAAAGGTCCAAAAGTGGTACTTCCTAAAGCATTACAACAGGAATATATCAAAATCTTTCAGTATAGTCACCCACATATTGATTCAACCAAAAGAAGGGCAAGAGGCATTATATTTTGGCCTTCTATGTCTAAAGATATAGAGAAGGAAACTAGCATGTTCAATTTGCAACATCACCAAACCGCATCAACAAAAAGAACCACTTAAGCTACACCAAATTCCTGAATTACCATAGTTGACGGTTGCTACAGATATTTTCAAATGGAAAGGTCAACATTACTTAGTGTTAGTAGACTCTTACTCATATTGGTTTGAAATTGATCTACTTCCTAACTTGACATCCAGCACAGTCTACAAAATTGAAGAGATATTTTTCTGTCCATGGTAGTCCACACAAAGTTATGTCTGACAATGGTGCACAGTTTACTGGTAACCAGTTCAAGAAATTTTGTTCATATTACCAGTAGTCCTGAGTATTCACAAGCCAATGGTTTAGCTGAGCATGCAGTTTAGAGTGCAAAACACTTGCTGGAGAAATCCAAAAGAGATGGTATAAATGTTTTCCTTAACTTACTCAATCTCAGAAACATTCCTCGAGACAACTTGCTTGGTTCACCTTTTCAAAAATTGACGTCTAGACAGATGTGAACAACTCTTCCAATCAGCAAACAATTGCTAGTATCAAATGCAAAGAACAAAAGAGTGGTCAAGACTCATCTTTTGAGAAAATGTCAGTCACAAATGTTGTACTATGATAAGACCAGTAAATCCGTTTGTCCATTACTACAAGGAGAAGTGAGAATGCAAACATCCAAAGGATATGACCGAGTGGGAATCGTGAAGAACAATTGTGAGGAACCAAGATCTTACATCATACAATCGGAAGGAATGGATTTCAGAAGGAATCATAGACATGTGTTACCTGTCTCTGAACCAGTGCTGCAGCAGATTGCCTGTGCCAACAATTCTAATTCTATGAGTGATTTGACAACTGTTCAATTTCAAAGGGACAGTTTGCTACCTTCAAACTGTTTTGATGTAAACCTTGATGTTCCAGTTTTGAAAGAATCCCCAGAGACCGTCCCTGTTGCTAAACCCAGTCAGAATTTCTATGTAGCCAGATCGGGTAGAATTTGCAAACCCAATCCTAAATTCACAGCGACTTGGACTTGAAGTCAGCCATGTTTTGTTGAAATGTTGAAATAATGTCTATCTGTTAAATATGCCTTTGTAATTGTATTTTGCAATGTTGAACAAAATTAAAGAGGGAGTATGTAGAGCAGTGTGTATATTGAATGTAGTTCACCACTGTAGCTAGACAGCAAGTGATTATAAGTTGCTAAGCATGTGCAAGATCAGTGCCATTTTGTATAGTCAGTCAATGTGAGTGCAAGCTTGAATGGAGATGCACATGTGAGTGTGTTAGAAGTAACAAGTCAGTCAGTAAGCATATGAAGTTCGAAGTATATGTACCAATTACAGCTCCTGATGTGTTTATGTTCAGTAAATGACTTGAATGCATTCCATGCTTAAGCATCTCATTTGAATACACGAGACATGTGACATGCTACAGTTTCCATTACACATTATTCCATGTGGTATACAACTTGTAGTGTAGGCACACTGTACAAATCTGACTTATAGGTTTGCAGATACGTAAGACTGGATCTGTCGCACACTGCATGCATGCCTACTTGCGACAGATGTTGTATGTGTTTTTTGTGTGCACAGACAAGATGACTGTCCATTACCCTTAGCAATGTTCAGTGCTGGCTACAGTTGGCATACTGCTACATGCACCATGTGCATGCTACATTGGTTAACTATAGGCATATAAAGTTGCAGTCATCTGTGGTTTTGTCTTTTGTACAATGATTTCTTGTTTGTTTGATGCATCCTATAACTTGGTCTATTATACCTGTTCCGATGTTGTACACATTCTTTATTTTATTTCATTTTTTATTTTATTCATTTATTAATGAAGTAAACCCATTAGGTGCAAACCTCTTTCTCAGTCTCATTCAGACTGAGAACCTTAAGTTAAATTACCCTCGACAAAGCACAGATAATCATAGCATCTCATCTTAAAATGAAGAAAAAATACTAATAATAAAAAGCCTAAATCTTTAAAGAGTTTGGACCAAAATTAGTAAAATGACTGGCAAGATAAAATCATTGGGAATCATTCAAGTAAATATAAAAGACTCTAACACTGATGATAATCACATATAGCCAAAATCTCTGCTGATTTTCTCTCCAGTCTTATTATTCTGTACTCTTTTCTGACTCAGAAAAACTCTTCAGCTGTTTGTCTTGCTATCAGAAGGTACAGTAGGTATGTAAACAAGAAAGGATTATCGTGTAATAGTGAACCAGTGCTTTCCGGAGGTACACCAGGTGTATAAATGACAAAGGACAATCATATAAAATTAGCCTCCAAATTTTTAAGAAATTAAGTTAGTTGATTCCCATAGCAGACCAGAGGTGGGTGGGCTATTTTCTAAATGCAAAAAATCATGTGCCACTGCCAGTATATGTCGGTCAATTTGTGGAACATCGTTATGTTTTTATAACCTCTGGCAAATTCTCTTTACTGTGGGAAAAGCAACTATCATTTTATTGCCGAATCTACCACCAATTTCAGTATTAAGAACTTATGTCCTGCCTGTCTCCAATGAATATTAGGAAATTCCCTCAACAGCAGTGTTACTACCCAAACTATTGAACCCCTTAACACTGCTGGCATTATAAATGACTTCAATATGATTTCCGTAATAGATACTGTATCATATCTGCCTTACTGACACTGACTTAGTCTTAAATAAAATGTATGCAGTGATTTCCATAATAGATACAGTACCATATCTGCCTTACTGACACTGACTCAGTCTTAAATAAAATGCATGCATTGATTTCCATAATAGATACAGTACCATATCTGCCTTACTGACACTGACTCAGTCTTAAATAAAATGTATGCAGTGATTTCCATAATAGATACTGTACCATATCTGCCCTACTGACACTGACTCAATCTTAGATAAAATGTATGCAGTGATTTCCATAATAGATACAGTACCATAATCTGCCTTACTGACACTGACTCAGTCTTAAATAAAATGTATGCATTGATTTCCATAATAGATACAGTACCATATCTGCCTTACTGACACTGACTCAGTCTTAAATAAAATGTATGCATTGATTTCCATAATAGATACAGTACCATATCTGCCTTACTGACACTGACTCAGTCTTAAATAAAATGTATGCATTGATTGCCATAATAGATACAGTACCATATCTGCCTTACTGACACTGACTCAGTCTTAAATAAAATGTATGCAGTGATTTCCATAATAGATACTGTACCATATCTGCCCTACTGACACTGACTCAATCTTAGATAAAATGTATGCAGTGATTTCCATAATAGATACAGTACCATATCTGCCTTACTGACACTGACTCAGTCTTAAATAAAATGTATGCATTGATTTCCATAATAGATACAGTACCATATCTGCCTTACTGACACTGACTCAGTCTTAAATAAAATGTATGCATTGATTGCCATAATAGATACAGTACCATATCTGCCTTACTGACACTGACTCAGTCTTAAATAAAATGTATGCAGTGATTTCCATAATAGATACTGTACCATATCTGCCCTACTGACACTGACTCAATCTTAGATAAAATGTATGCAGTGATTTCCATAATAGATACAGTACCATATCTGCCTTACTGACACTGACTCAGTCTTAAATAAAATGTATGCAGTGATTTCCATAATAGATACAGTACCATCTCTGCCTTACTGACACTGACTCAATCTTAAATAAAATGTGTGCAGTGATTTCCATAATAGATACAGTACCATCTCTGCCTTACTGACACTGACTCAATCTTAAATAAAATGTATGCAGTGATTTCCATAATAGATACAGTACCATATCTGCCTTATTGACACTGACTCAGTGTTAAATAAAATGTATGCAGTGATTTCTATAATAGATACAGTACCATATCTGCCTTACTGACACTGACTCAGTCTTAAATAAAATGTGTGCAGTGATTTCCATAGTAGATAAAGTACCATATCTGCCTTACTGACACTAACTCAGTCTTAAATAAAATGTATGCAATAATTTCCATAATAGATACAGTACCATATTTGCCTTACTGACACTGACTCGGTCTTAAATAAAATGTGTGCAGTGACTTCCATAATAGATACAGTACCATATCTGCCTTACTGACACTAACTCAATCTTAAATAAAATGTATGCAGTGATTTTCATAATAGATAAAGTACCATATCTGCCTTAATGACACTAACTCAGTCTTAAATAAAATGTATGCGAGACAGCTGACATCAATGATATCTGTGAATGTGACAACCCTTTCTGCTAAGAAAAATTGTACATGGCATGAACACCATGCCATCTTCTGGGTCACAGAGTGCCTTCGCAATATGTCACAAAGAATTATTATTAACAATAAATTCTCTTAAACTTTTTCCTTACAAAAGATGTCACATAGGGTTCACTTCCTAGCAGTCTTCTGTTCTTCAGGCCCTCAAACATCTTCTGTTCATCAGGCCCACAAATTCATCATGTAAATGCACACTAAGTACTGATAACCCTGACATTTACACATCTGATGTGCCTTCTGATTGCAGTGGTTCACTATTACACAATGATTCATTGTTACATAACGATCCTTTGTCATTTACATCATCATCTTGATTTATTTATTTTTATTTATTCATACAGCTCCCCCTCACACACAAACAGGATCATAACAGCTTCAGGCTTGCAAGATTGCCCCTTTTTCTCAGTATCAACGGGGGTTGATTTCCCTATTTTTCTGTGTAATTCTGCAGAAAATTATCTTCCTTTCACTAGGAGGATTTGCAGCCTGCAAAATACATTTTCACTGTGGACAATATATAGACTGACATGTTTGGGTGCCACTAGGTAAGCTGCTCAAACCATCTGTACCCCTGAGTTTGTAGCATGTGCTACTGAAGGGAAAGGTCACTTCTTGTGTTAATGTATTTTAGGCTTCTTAAACATATTATATCTTGATATGTATGGCTTCTTACCCATGCACACCTTGTCCTGGCTTTAATGTATGGCTTTCTGACCCATGAGCAACTTTTTTAAACTTTCTCTGCTCCACTGTCCTGTTGAGTTATTCACATTATTTTAACAAAGCAACACACTGCTGTTTAAACCTTCTCTTACCTCCATTGTCACTGATTGTTTTTCATGGGCTAACACCTCCATCTGTGAGGGGTTCAAGCCTGCTCTGTTCACCCTTGCCATGCTTGGACTCACTACTCTTCACTGCCCAACCCCCAGTTCTCACCCACCCCTTCCTTATCTAAATATATACTGCACATATCTTCCCTTCCTCATTTCTATTCCCACCTCTTCCTACTAACCTAACCAATTCATGCTACTACCTCATTATCCAATAGCATTCAACCAAACCCTTTACAATCATATGTCACCTTCCCTACACATGTATGCTTTTCTACTTCCTCACTTAATTAACTTTTCTCTATTGTTCTTACTTTACAGTCTATACTTTTTGTTCTCCTTTTAACAATATTCTTGTCTTCTTCTCAGGAATTCCTTCAATATTACCCTTCCTTTCAGAATATTGACCCAAAACATAATACACACAAACATTTTATTATACACATTGTCCGCTTAATTATTCTCTTACTAATACTTCCTCTAATTAACAATTTCTATCTACTAAACTATGGTTTATTCTGAATTTCTCAAACTGCCTATACTCTATTAAAATAATTTTACCTTTTTTCATCCCCATAGCAAGGGACCACCCTGCCTGGAATCTCCAACAAACCAGTTTTACTCACATCTCCCCCCTTACCTTCCTCCCTTCTCCTTTGACATTGTTTCCTTTTTAGTCAACTATAATCTCCCATTAACTGCTCCATAATCCTCTTTTTCTACCATTTTATACTTGTGCATCTTCACATCTCTACTGTCGTTTTATGTCATCTTGCTACTTCATAAGTCAAAAAGATAGCATTGCCCAACCACAGCTGCAACAACAAAAATGTAGGCAATGCTAGACAAGACACTGTCTCTCTTGTGACAATAAAGACCTGTCTCAGTCCATATAAAAAATCCAGTTTTGAAATCACCGAATAAACAGCATTTTTTATATGGACTGAGATGGGTCTTTATTGTCACAAGGGAGACAGTGCCTTGTCTAGCATTGTCTACATTTTCGTTGTCACCTTACTACTTACCATGGTATTCTCACACATTATTCACACTCATATGCTACCAACCACCCAACCTTTACTCAGGCTAAACCCTACTTCATATTTATTTCCTCCAATTTATTTAATGTCCAACTTTTTCACCATCTCAAATACAAACATATAACCATTCAGTTCAGGTTGACATAACCTGGAATAAATTCATAAACTTTATAAAAAAACTAAATAATCCTAATGCTGTCTTCTCTAAAATCATTATTTGTGGTGACATTCATCCCAACCCCTGCCTCTCAGCTTCATCTATTCCACCTTCCTCTGCCCCTAACTGTTGTACAACACCCACAAAACTTCAACTTGCCTCCATTAACATTTGTAGTACTCTAAACAAAGTTACAGACCTACATGTATGGTTTCATCGGTACCTAGACTAAAGACAAAGGCCAGCACACATTACTCAATGAGTCAAAAATTTATTGTATCAGCCAAACTGCTGAAACCAGTCTGTTTTTGTTTGATAAAATACATTTTTGGCTCATTGACTAAGGTATGCTAGCCTTTCTTTGTCTTTATACCTGGATTTTTTGTGCTGTGCACCTTATCAAACTGGTGTGGTGTTTTGAGGGGGTGTAACATTTCTTCTGTACCTACCAGATGTTAATGTCATTACCAATACATGGCTAAGACCCAATATAAAAGATTCTGGAATTCTGTCCCCTTGCATTATATAATTTGATACAGCAGACTACACAAAAAGGGGTGATGTTGCAATTATATACAATAACTGTCTAACTTTTTCACCCCTCAGAACTAACATACCAACCTTTCAAAATGCAGAACTTTGTCTCCCTCTTCTCAATGTTAATAAACATAAGGAAATATGTATATTTGCCCTCTACATGCTACCAGCTAATAATAATATTAGCTTAGTTTAAGAAAATTTGGATACAAACAAATGTCACTACTGAAACCATTATCTTAAACGACATTAACACTGACTGGTTATGTGATATTTAATAACCCAACTACTAATTTTAAATTGTATGAGTTAAACAATTAAGATCTTCTCCTACTCATCTCAACAAATCAAATCAAAAACATTATATTCTCATCTAGATACTAGTTTCTGATCCCAGTAAATATGCTAACTTGATTCCCTTAGTGACCTTCACCCAATATTCACCAATACAGAAATCACCCACCAGATAAAAAAACATCAATATGTAACTAAACAAAATCTTTTTAACTTTCATCCTGACACTCTCAATAGTTTACTAAAATCCTTTAACTGAAGTCTACTCAAAACCATTAAGCTAGACAAAGGCATTAACAAATTCAACAATACATTCATGAATCCTTTAATACCCTTGCCCCTACCAGAAATAGAAGAGTAAAAATTCCTCAAACCCCTGCCAACTCATTCAACTAGAATTATCATACAAAAATGGGACAAAACATGGAAACAGTGTCAAAGAGATTAAACCCCTCAGAATTTACATCTATACAATGATTTGCCTGATCTCACCAAGAAGTAAATTTAACTAGACAAAAAAAAAATATTGCACAGACTCACAAGATAATAAAAGGAAAATGCAAAGAAATTGTGGAACTCAATTAAGAAAATTATTCAACCTAGCTCTCCTTCTTCACCAAACCCTATCCAGACTTATCGCCCTCAGAAGCGGCTACCACATTTAACACTTTCTTAATCAAAATTACAGCCTCTTTTGCCTGCAGCTCTCCCCAAACATTTAATCAACCACAAAACTCTACTGGCCCTGACATCCCTTCCTTTAATCTACAACCTTCCTCCACATCATATGTTAGACAGCTATTAAAGAAACTGAAACCCTTTTCTCCTTCTGCTGATGATCTCCCTGCAGGGTACCTCAAGCTCACTGCAGACTCTATTGTATACCCAGTCTCAATTCTTGTCAACAGAGCAATTCAAGACTCCTATGTCCTTGCTCTTTGAAAAAAAAAATCACATGTTTGTTTTGGAAGTCTTTTAGTATTTCATTTAATAAAAAAAGTTCATTTAATTAATTCCATGCTGTTATTTAAATTAATTATTTAGTGTTTTTGGTTTTCCTTTGAAGTCAGAGAAAGAAATATATAATACAATATTTGCTTTTACTGGGGGAGCAAAACTGAACCCAGTTAAAAGAGGGCCCCTAGATGTGAGAAAAGATAAAAGGAGAGCTGGGGCTAATAAACCCTATAGTGTATACAGCTTCTTTAAATCTATATAGAGTGTTGAAGTGTTGAAAGGAGAATGAGGCTTCTTTATTAATAAAAACATTAAGTCTGAAGTGTAAAACAAAATCGTTATTTCTTTTCAGTTCAAAAAGAGGAGTGTTTGCTGTAATAGATAGATGGAAAATTATCAAGATAAGATCATATTGTGGAAAATAAATGTGAAAGAAATTGAAAACAAAAGAAAAGAATGGTTATAATAAAATTATTAAAGGTATTATAAGGATATATATCCATGGAAGGATTTAAATATAGAAAAAATAATGTTATCATGGCAAGAAGTATAAGATGTAAGGGAATTTTACAATGTCATGATTTTATATGGAGGCTGACTATATAAAAACTAACAGTAAAGGCAAATATTTTTTATATATTTATTTAACATTTGTTAACCGGGAAAGTCCGACCTGGAACTATATGCCTTACAAAAGTAGAAAAGATAGAGTCTGTTTGTATTGTCGTGAATATGTAACCAGTCAACATGTTTTTTTCTAGAAAGTAAACGTGTTAAAATGTTATAGAAGAAATTTTAGATATGAATTATCTGGAAAGATTTAAAAATATGAATAATTTAAATTTGGATATGATTGAATTCAAGTATTATAGAAATAAAAGTAAAAAATAAGTTGAAAAAAATTGATACAAAATGTTTTGTATAGTATGGTTGAACTGGAGCCAGAGAGTTAAGGAAATCATGTTTAATGAAATATGGAATCTGGCAATGATATTTAAAAAGATAAGGTTTTGGTTGTGGAAACTGAAGTAGGAGTCAAAAAAGTAATAACTAAGTGTTGCATGTATATGATGAAGGCTTTGCTTGGTCTCGCTCCTCTCCCATACCCTACCCACAATTGCCACTCACCCCAGTACACTTACATTTATATCAGCTAGCCACACCTTCATCCACAATAAATCAAATCAGATACAATTACTTCCTGTTTTCTCACTTCCTCTCTCTTGGCTCACTCTATTTTCTTATTTACACTTCTCTCTTACACTATACTCATAACTGCTACAATACTACACCTTCCATAATCTATATCTACAACATACTTCACCAAACTATGATCTGAAAGCAGTACACGATACACCCCATCAAAAAGCTACTCTAACATTCACGCAAGCCTCTATATAACATAAATCCACTACTTTGCACTAAAGTCCATGTCCTTGTAAGAAGTTACACAACCCTCGACACAGGATATACTCATGCTCTTTTGCAGCACACTATCAGCTTCAAAGTAATTACTCCAACTCTACCACATCCCCTCATTTCCTGACATTAATAAACTGTGGTAACATCCATCCCAACCCAGGTCCTATCCCCACCATTCACACTGTAAACAATACTACAAACAAATGTTTTAAGTCACTAAACATAACTACCATCAGTCTTCAAAATATCTGCAACAAAGCCGCTGATCTGCAGGCTTGGCTCACTGAAAACAATACTGAGATTCTTGCCATCACTGAGACCTGGCTAAAACCAAACATAAATAACACAGAATTTCTACCCCCCAAATGACTCCTCTTTAAGAGCAGATGGATGAAATAAAAAAAGAGGTTGCATTGCTATCCTTTTCCCCCAGTACTTTTAATATATAACCATACCCTGGTCAAATTCCTCTATTCTCAAACATAGAAATCCTGGTCTCCTTTCTAATGTTAAACAATTCTAAAAACCCATGTATTATTGTCCTTTACATTCACCCTGGTAATAATATACCTATCTTAGAAGATATACTATACTGGGCCTCCCATACCATAAAAAATGAAAGAATAATACTTGGCGATGTAAACGTTAACTGGTCAGACATCAGCTTAAAGGCTCCTACCTCCAACATAAACCTGTTTAACTTTACCCAACTTATTATCTCCTCCACCAGATAGCATAACAGAACTAATAAAGGCTCATCATTAGACTGAATCCTAGTCTCCGACCCATCCAAAATCATATCAGCTGGGACACTTCCAAATTCACTAAGTGATCATCTTCCCACCTATGTAACTTGTTCTACTCCTCCTCTAATAAGACACTATCACTCTAACCACGTGAGAAACCTATCAAATTTTAACCCCCAGACTTTCGACCTCATCCTTAAAAGTGTTAACTGGAATAGCCTAAAAATATTACCCCTTGACGAAGCTCTTCAATATCTCAATACTACCTTTCTCATAGACAGCTTAACACCTCCCCATATAAAAAGGTTAAAGGCTACTCATGCACCCTGGTTAACCAAAACAACTAAGGAACTAAGGACAACTAGGGACAAAGTTTGGAAAAATGACGTAAATGTAATAATAACGCAGATCTACTAAAATAAAAACAATTGCACAATCTAGTAAAAAAATTTATAACAAGACAAGAAAGAACATTATCTCAAATTACAAAATAGCCATAAAAGTAATCCCAAACAATTCTGGTCCTGTATTGCTAACCTTCTAAATGCAGGTACATAAAGTACCCCCCTGCCTATACCCTGACAAATCTGCAGATCAAATTGCTTCTCTCTTTAACAATCACTTCATAGACACCATAACACAAATCACTGACAGTCTCTCAAAGACAATTCTCATACCAACTACACATGCCCAATCTGCTGCCCTCCAAAATACGGGTTTATATTATAACATCAAACTCTTAAAACTTCGAATGTTATAATATCGACCCCTATTCAGCGAACGCTTGAAATAGCGAAGCTGCAGAACACCAAATATTTTCCTAGGGAAAGTATTCAGTGGGCCATTTCTGTGGCTTCGCTATTTCCTCGACTGTGGTGCAAAGGTGACGGACCGGGTTAAGGTAAGTGTGCAAATGGACCGAGGTAAGGTGAGTGTGTGATAATTAGGGACGTTAGGGATATGGAGCGGGTAAGGTGAGTGTGCGATAGTTAGGGACCTTAGGGTTAGGGAGCGGTTAAGGTGAGTGTGCATTAGTTAGGGAAATTAGGGTTAGGGAGTGGGTAAGGTGAGTGTGTGTTAGTTAGGGACCTTAGGGTTAGGGAGCTGGTAAGGTGAGTGTGCGATAGTTAGGGACCTTAGGGTTAGGGAGCAGGTAAGGTGAGTGTGCATTAGTTAGGGACCTTAAGGTTAGGGAGTGGGTAAGGTGAGTGTGCATTAGTTAGGGACCTTAGGGTTAGGGTTGGGTTAAGGTAAGTGGATAGCTAGTAGTGTATGTACAGTTTAGTGTAGGGTTCTGTGAAGTGTGTATGTGTGGATTATGTATTTTGGTGTGCTTGTGCTGTGTGTGTGTATTCTCGGAACAGAGAATTTTTTCCCTTGGAAAAAATTTGCTGTTCTGAGTGTTCGAGTATATCACATTTCGAGATTCCAAGGTCGAACTTATTGTGTTTGATCTTTTGGAATTTTGATAATGTGATATAGACCCCCAAAATACCCCCCAACACATTCCAGGACTTACTACAGATAAACCTCATCAAATCAAACCCTTAACACAAAATCAGTCTCAGCCCTCCCCTAGCTAACTTTCAAACACTAAAATTACCACCTTCGTCCCTGAGTTCACACTCAATACTGTCTCTACAGCAACTATAAAAAAACTTCTCCTGAAGCTTAAAACTTCCTCTAATGCAGCAGACAATTTGCTCACAGAGTACCTAAAATTGCTGCTGAAAGCATAGCCTATCCCTTCAGCATAATCATTAATCGAGCTATCCAAGAATCATATGTTACCAACCTCTGGAAAAAAGCATGCATACTTCATCTACATAAAGGGGGTAACACAACCGATATTTCCAAGTTCCACGCTATCGCTATATTATCTTCTATCTCTAAACTTCTTAAAAAAATGCATGCACATGCAACTCTTAAACTTCTTCATCAAAAATAACATCCTCTGTCAGACCCAGCATGGTTTCAGACCTGGCCACAATACTTCCACTGCCCTAATCTCTGTTATGGATATAGTCAGCAAAGCACATGACTTTGGTAAAATTGTCTCCACTCTATTTCTGGACTTATCCAAAGCCTTCGATACTATCTCCCACTCTCTCCTTCTTTCCTGACTTTCAGATATTGGCCTTTCAACTCTAGCACTTAACGGGTTTAAAAGCTATTTATCCAACATACAAGAAGCCATACAATGGAAACAATCCATCTTACCTTACATACACAACCCAACAGGTGTCCCTCAAGGATCTATATTAGGACCTCTTCTTTTTAACATTTTTATCAGTAACCTTCACTCCTCCTTTAGCTAGGGTCTCTTGTGCAGTATGCAGATGACTCCACTATTATCTGTTCTGCTGACAACCCTAAACAATTGGAACTCATCACCCAAGCAGTATTTACCGCCATTGAGACTTAGCTCCATATAATCACCTCCCTTTAAATCCCAATAAAACCAAGCTCATGCTTTTCAATCTAGAGAAACTATTGCCTTCAGCAAACCTCTGTTTAATATACAATCCTTGAACCACACAAAAATAGAATTATTTTCTTATACAAAATTGCTAGGGGTCGTAATCAATGAAAACTTAAAATTTGACCTTCATATTCAAACTAACACTAGCAAAACTCACAAAAAGCTAGGCCTATTCTACCGGCACAATATGTTCCTATCTCCATCTAATAAGCAAATCCCTGCCTCCACCTTCCTTCTTCCCTCATTTCTTTACAGAGCCCCATTACTAACCAGCCTTCAATCTTTACTCAGAAATAAGCTTAAAATATGCTATAACAAAATAGCCAAATTTGCAACTAATATTCGTCTTTCCACACATCACTGCACATCACTAAAAATCCGTAACTGGCTTGAACTTCCCCTCCATCTCACTTATCTTCAACTAACTGTTGCACACAAACTACTGTTTAAACCTCAAGCTTGCCCTGCTCTAACCTCAATTTTCTCCCAATATAATCCCAATAGGCCACTGAGATCTGAAAATCAACAACTATTGCAAGCCCACAAACCTAAGCTACCTGCTGGCCAACTCCTTTACTCTTGGAGTATAGCAAAAATTTGGAATAGTCTTCCCCAAAGTATCCGCATTACTAAAAATTCCATCGCCTTTACACAAGCCATCCATACTCACTTTCACTCTACCTGCTATTGTAACTGTACTCAGCTTCCACCCCCATAACCTATTTTTTTTTTCCTTTTTTCTCCTCATTTTCTCAGCCAGTTACATTCTCTGTTCCAGTCCTGCTTTATCTCATTCTCCTCCCACTTCCTCTATCCTATCTATTTCACTCCCCCTTTGTCCTTCCACTTTATAACAAGCTCTAATCTCTATTTATTTCTTTTTACTTCTCCCCTTTTCATCTGTTTTCTGTATACTGTTACTCATCTACTCTTCCCTTTGTTAATTTCTCTCTTGTACAATGTTATTAACTTGTTATTGCCTCCATTTCCATTATGTTATATGTTATATCCACTTTCACACATCTTCCTCTATACATTATTTTATACTACCTAAAATTGTAGTTTTATTCTTTGTATTTCATTTTTTTAAATGTTTTGAATTGTACTATAATTGTACTGTATCACTCTTACTTGTGGAGCTTTTCTCCCCGAGTCTCCACTGAAAATGAACTCTACATAGCCCAGTGGACTATCCCAGTAAACAAATGCCAATAAATAAATAAATGTACAAGGAATATGTGATATATGGTTTGTAAATATTGTGTATAGTGTAAATAAAAAAAAAAAATATATATATATATATATATATATATATATGTGTGTGTGTGTGTGTGTATAATGTAAATAAGCAGAAATGTAAATAATTATGATTGTTTTAATAAAGAATCCCCACCTCTTTTTGATAACTGCCATTTGATCCTTTACATCCACCTGAACTACCATCAACTCGGGTAGACGGGGCCTTGGTTTAACATCTCATCTGAAGGATGGTACACTCAGGAGTACAACACCCCCTTATGATGTACTGAAGTGTCAGTAGTGGAATATTAATCCAACAACCTGGTGTGGGAACACACAGCCTTCCACACCAAAGGCAAGTGTACTACCTGTTGAACTACTGAGATTGCTTGCCTGAGATTGTTTACCTCCTAATGGTAGTCCGTCATTATTATACAATGATCATTTAACATTTACATAGCTGGTATTCCTCCTGATATCACTGCATAATAATCCTGTGTCAGTTACATACCTGGTTGATACCCTGATAGCACTGGTTCACTATTGCACAATTATGTTTTGTCATTTATCTTTCTGGTTTTAATCCTGATGGCACTGGTTTACTATTATACAATGATCTTTTGTCATTTACATACCTGCTATACATTGTGATAGCACTGGCACACTAGTATATGGTGATCCTTTGTCATGTATTTACCCAGTGTACCTCCTGATAGCACTAGTTCACTTGTTGCACAATAATCTCTTTGTCATTTGCATACCTTTTGTACCTCCTGATATCAGTGTTTCACTATTGCACAATATTCCTGTGTCAGTTACATACATGGTTGACCTCCTGATAGCACTTGTTCACTATTACACAATTATGCCTATGATACATCCTGATAGCACTGGCTCACTATTATGTGATCCTTTGCCGTGTAGGTACCCAGTGTATCTCCTAATAGCTCTAGTTCACTTATTACACAATAATGTCTTTGTCATTTGCATATTTGGTGTAGCTGCAGACCCCACTGACTCACTATTACATGGTAATCTCTCATTACTCTTTCAGTAGTTCAGAAACAGTTACTCAGCCATAATTTTAAGTTAAAGCAAAGCCATGCTATTTGGGCAGTTCCCTATTCTTCTGGTAATTATCTCAGGATAATGCATAACTACAACTATCTGAGTGTGATCCACTCAGTCCCAAAAATTACATGATATGTATAAAGCGTGCTATGGAATTACTCCTCTCTTAGCCCTTAACCATCCTTTACTGTTAATAATAGGCTTATTATCTCTAACTCAGCACAACTCAGAACAGACCACCTTATATGATAGAATTTTAAACAACATACTTTACAGTGTAAAAGAAATCAAATATTCAGGCAAGCAATCAAAAAGCCAGAAAACACTAAGAATCCTAAATATTTTTTTAAATTATTTGTTAAATACATTAAAAAATAAAATCACATTTAAAGAAAATGAATAAAGACAATACAAATGCTTATAATTCCCAGCATGCATTACTTTCCAGAAGTAAAGCCTTCTGTCTACAGGTATCTAAGAACTGAAAGTCCATTGCCATTAGTACCAGAAACTTACCCTACACTACCATCTTTTCCTGATGACCTAAAACCAATTGGATATAATGTATCACTACATTGCCCAAGCATTATTTAAAGTGGTAGTCACATCCCTTTCCTCTCACATTTTGCTATGCACTAAGCTACACATGGAAGTCATTTATTACTCCAAGCATCTCTTTTATGTGTTAGTTATCAACTTATACTGTAGACTGTCCTCTTGCATTTATTTGACACAGTGCGTGTAGCACTGCATATATGCTTATATGGCAATGTATATATTTGCATTTTTTTTTTTTGCTAACTGTATATATTTCTGTTTGTTAGACCACTGCAATGTCTATTGCAGTTTCATGTCATTTCTATTTAAGTAATATTCCTATAACCAAACTCCTGTATGGGCCTTCATAATTTTCAGTTACATTTTTATATGTGGTACAGCGTATGTGATTTTTATTCTTGCATCCTGTATTTATGTATTTGTGTGACTGTCCTTTTATTGTAGCTATGCCATGGCTGAAAACCGATCCTTGTAATCCAGTCAGTTATCTGGCTCAAATAAATAAGGGTGTTGTTAGAGGAACAGGTATGTGTCCCAGAGATTACACCTTCTCTGGAAAAGACTCCCCATTCATATGAAACAGACCTGTTCCCTAAGCCTATTCAAACACAATTTGGTCACAAATTCACTCCTGGCTTGTCGCCTCTGGCTCTTATGGATAGGCACAAGTTGTAGATATCCTAAGACACAGGCATATACCAAAGCCATTCTAGCCTGTGGCACTGATAATAAGGAAAATTGGGGAATGGATGGCTAGGCCTAAAAAGGCTCTAGGGCCATTAGCCTAGTAACTTCCTATTATCCTATGACTACATTAAATGTCTCATTGGTGCAGAAACTGAATTTTTGCCTGCAATGCTGGTGTGCCAGGTTCAGAAATAGAATCCCCAAAGACTTAGCTGGGATAGAATGGTAGCTCTTCAGTCTTGAGATATAGGTTGATACCTTGCTTTTGCATTACAGAGGTGTTTCTCTAGGTGCATAAATTAATGTGTGTGTGTGTGTGTGTGTGTGTGTGTGTGTGTGTGTGTGTGTGTGTGGTTTCAGCATTGCATATTATATATGTTTGTGACGTGGCAGGTGCTAATATTACGGTACTCTCTTCTTTTATACGTGGTAATAAACTAATCTGTGCCTGCCACAAGACTGTACAGCATACCTCTCAACTTCTTTGCTCACGTGATCTGGACAATGCCAAAAATAATCTGAGGACAAAGGTTCAAAATTAGTTACAATTTTTGAACAGTACTCTAATTTACTTAAAAATGTTACCAGCGTAGTAGGTACTTGCATCAACATGCACTTTCTAAAAGAATATGAAGTGTAAATACTAATGTCAGGCCATACCGACTGCCTGTAACCCTAGCGATTTACCAGAAAATCAACAATGATACAAAAGGCAAGGGAAAATCTGAGGCAAAATCAGGGCCATTCTACTAAATCAGGGACAGTTGAGAGGTATGCAGCACTGAGCTCATGGCCTTTCACCTTCTTCATCAGCTGTCCTCATGTCTGATCAGTTAGTTTTTGCCAGCTGATATCTATGGTTCAGGTAGGAGAGTAGCTGCCATTTAAGGTTGCAGAACAAAAAGTGGCATCAGCAGTATGTCGATGATTATATACATCCAGTAGAGAAAATACTGCATGACTTTAAGCATGCCAAATATCTTCCTTATGCATCTTGATGTCGCCTGTAACGTGTATTTTAGCATTTGAGGGCACTGGTTGGTTATCAAATTGTTTTAATGAAATCAGAGCCAGGAATTGTTTTTAATATTGTATTAAATTGTTAAACACCCTGTGAAAAAAATCGAAGTAACTTATTTATATTATTTGTTTATGGTGGGGTCAACTACCTCATGTAATATTTTGCAAAGCGACAAATCTTTTTTGTCATCAGTGACACAAAAAATAAAAAAGTATCCTTTTAAATCTTTTTTCTAGAATGAGTTTTGTGTACTTCACCAACTTTGATATATTTTAACCTGAAAAAAAAAGTTTTCTGTCTGTTTGAATGAAGGGATGCTGCTGCATTAAATCTTCTTTCTCTGCTTCCCTGCAGGGAATGACAGCTATAGTTGTGATTCCTTTCTTGCCTGAACAGGTGGCAATCTGACCAGGCTCTGTCCCTTTATAAAGAGCAAGCACTGAAGTTTTGTGCAAGAGAAAACTCATTTGTTGCGATCAAGGGCTTATCTAGTTAGTTGTATACTTCATTACTGTTCAGTCACTGTGACATAATTAACTTCAGCTTTGTTCTGTTGTACTGGAGGATTTCAAAGCTTCTATCAAGTCAGCAGGAGATGTGTCAGCTTTTTAGAACTCCCTTTTGGCCACCAGTATGTATTCCAGAATATATCAGACTGGAACTCTACTAGTATTCCGGATGTGTTTCTTCTTTGGCCGTAAGTGAACAATCAATGTGGTCATCCCAGATTTAATTATAATTTAGACAAAACTTAATGGAATCTCTATAACATTAGAGCATCTTGGTACAGTAGAAAAGGCTCACAATTCTTTAAAGCATTTCCATTTCAAAGCTTATCATTGCCTCAAGAGGTTGGCAATGTACTTTTTGAAGGGCATGAAACACTGTCAGCCACAAAGTAGCTTCTAAATAGCCAAACCTGATGCAAGTTAAATTTTCACCTTAACTAAGCAATACAGTTTCAGTTGTGTTTCAGACTGTTCAGATCTTATGTGGCTGAGAAACAACACTTCTGTGTAAAAAAATCAATAAAAACGTGTACCCATGAATTACCACATAGGTGGCAGTACAATAAACACTGAAAGTGTGATAAGAGACTTAAGGACACAGGTGGACAGTGGTCTCACCTTTGATAACCACATCACCGCAACAGTCAGGAAATCCTTCTATGTGGCACACCTCATCACTAAGGGCTTTTCATCCAGAAAAAAAGGAGGTAATTGTCCCACTGTACTCATCCCTCATTAGACCCTTTATAGAATACAACGCCCTGTTTGGTATGTACCTATCAAGACACCTGCAACAACTGGAAAGGCCACATAAATATTTCACTAAAATATCACAGGCCTAAAGCGGATGCCCTATGCTGACCGTCTAAAAAAACTCCACCTATACTCTGTCGCATATCATCTACTCAGAGGCGATCTCTGCTTAACATACAAGGCCATCTCAAACCTAGAGCTGTTGGACATGCTACACTTAAAGAAATCCCAATCCCTCAGAGAGACACACTCCAGGGATCTAAACCTTGTTATCACAATGAACAAAACATGCTGGAGGGATAGGTTCCTGACCCAGAGACTCCCCAGAATCTGGAATAGACTGCCCATACATGTCAAGCAGAGTGCCTCTTTGGCCCTCTTCAAAAGGAACCTTGTTGATTGGGTGGGAGATAGAAAATTCACCCCGGGGATCATGTCAGTCACCCTGTTGGACAGGGGTCCAGGGAAGTAAATAGTGTGGGAAGAAATAGCCAGGGAATTGTTATGGCTAGGCTTGTATGGGCCCTAGGGCCGATAGCCTAGTAGCAACCTATGAACAAGCAGCTTTCTTAGTATGATTCAAAACAAGCAGCTTCAGGTTGTGGGCAAGAAGCACTTTATAAATCCCCATGTGATCTGTAATTATTTTTTTTATTTGTATTTTATTTGCTTTTATTACAGTCATATGTTTATAGGTGTTTACTAGGCTAATGACCACAATGGCCTTTTTAGTCTAGCCATGCATCCCAAATCTCTGACAAGTTCTGATCCCCTTCATAAGTGTAAGCATGGGCCAGGGAGATAAACCATTTACAGATTACCTCTTGTCCATTAGAGACATATGTGCCAAATCAGGGATGAATTTCTGTTTTCCCATCTAATTGTCCAAGTTGCACCTGAATTGGGTTAGGGAGGAACTCTGCTTCACATGGATGGGGAGCCTGTTCCATAGACGGGGTAGTCTTCAAGATACATACCTATCTCTCCAGCTGGTCCTGTTTATATCACAGGTAATGTTTAAGTCTTTAGGTAATTCTAGTGCTGTTTGTTTTGTGGATATGCAGGAGGTCCATCAGAGTGGGGTCTGACAATGTCCTGTATGCCAGGCATAGATGTCCCCTCAAAAGCCTGTGGGAGGCAGTCTGCAAAGGACATATTACTTTTGCCCTGTATTCTTTTAGTGAGGAACCTTTGTGGACATTCCAGTTGTTGGATATGCCTGATTAGGTACATACCAAAGGGGCCATTGCACTCAATGATAGGTGTGATGAATGTCGAATACAGTGAAACAGTGACTTCCATGGACTTAGATGCCATACCTTTGTTTATAAGTTGCGCAACATGGAATGATTTCCTCATCACTGCAGACACGTGATGATCAAAGGCTAGATTACTGTCTATGTGTGTCCCTAAGTCCCTGACTACTGGGTCAACTCTAAGGGGTGTGTTGTCAATATGATAGTTACCAGGGATGGATGACTTCCCAAAGGATATTATTATGCATTTCTTGGAATTTAGTTTTAGTCCATGACTCTGACACCAGTTGTTTGTCTGTCAGCCCCTCCTGGAGAACATTTGTGTCGGTGATGCCAGTGATGTCATGGCTTGGCTGGGTAAAAGTCCATTTTACGTGGAGGCCCATATTAGTACTTATTAGTAAGAATGGGGTAGGTTACATAGGTTGGAAATAAGACTGGGGTAGGTTACTTAGGTTGGAAGTAAGAATGGGGTAGGTTGCATAGGTTGGAAGTCGCGGTCAAGAAAAATTCAGGTGATTCAGGCAATTAGAATGCAATTATTTACAAGGCAAGTTTAGTTAATAGAAGTATTTATAAAGGCAATGGTCAACAGGCAGCTGTGATGTGAGTTAGAGTTTACACTAATTGAACAATACAACTTTAGCTTCAGTTTCATCTTTTATATTCTTTATTTATTTTTTAAATGAAAGTTACAGTAGAACAAGTTTGATTCATGGGATACTGCATCAGGTTGCTGATGACAGGCCCAGCTGGATGCAGGGGTAAAACTGATGGGATTTAGGGATAATAAGCAATGTAGGGAAATCAGTCCAGTATCCTACACAGTACTGATCAGGTGCCCAGTTTACACGGTGTGTTTTTCAGTTCCTTGATAATATGAAGTCAATGTACAGTCCACACTCTCACAGATATCATCAAGGCTTACATAATAATGATAGACTGTTTATAGTAATGTCTTTCGGCTTTTCCCAGTTAGGGGTCACCACAGAGGAACTCTGGTCTGCTAATGATTGACAGTGGATTTTTACAGTGCTGAGTTGCCAGAACGACGCCCAACCTTCAAAGAAGGCACACCCATTTATGCACACATTTACCTGCATGTCTTCAAATGTCACTCAGCCATGGAGAGAACATACAGACTCCACACAGAAGGAGCTCCAGCCGAGAATCAAACGGGAGAACCTCTTGCTGTGAGGCAACAACGCTAACCGCTGCACCACTGCGGCCTCTAATGACAGACTGTTTATACTATAGTACAAATCCATTGTAACTGTCTTATCATAACGGCAAAGTAAAACAGTGTAAAACAGTGTTGATCTCTGTTAAACTGATTTCAGCTCAAAGGCTGTACAAACTCTAATACTAATCAACACTGAAAATGGTTTAGCTGCTGAATTTAAAGTGAATCTGAAATACTGGAAACAGCCTTTACGTATATATCCTTGCTACAAATGTAATGATAGCAGCATAGAATTCCTGATTTTTATGAAATAATGTATGAAAACTCTTTGGAAGTGTTTGGTCTAAAAACTGGTCAGTGCAGATGGCAGTGTTGTTCAATGGTATAATAAACATTAAGTCTTAAATATCAATGTATAAACACAGGAAACAGGACTACTGGAGAAGCAGGTAAAGGTTAGGCAAACATTAACATAGGAAGTGACAGAATTATATGCACATTTCTGCCTTCCTGGTACTACAGTTGGAGATGCAGTACAGTGTCATACTGTGCTCACTCACATCTGTGGTTAGGTAAATCAGAGGAGAGGCAGTCATGCACTAAAAAGAGGTGTGCATCTCCAGATTTAAATTTTCATGTCTCTGTTGACACAAAACCACATTTTTTTCATGATAAAAAAGCTGTAAATGAGATAGTATCTGAATTGAAGGGATAACCTGCTGATTGGCTGTGGAAAAAACAAAGCAAGAGGATGGTCTCAAAAGCAAAACATTACAGCTGCCTCTAACATAGACTGTTGAAGAAATTCTAATTTTACTAATATTTATTATTTTAATGGAAGATTATTGGATAATGACAAGATATCTGCAATTTATATTATCTATATACTAAACGTGTTTTGAAACAGCATTATTTCTTGGGGAAATATATATTGTTTTATTATTGAATTGTTTGTAGAAGAATGTTTATATATCCATTAATATATTCATAACATCTCATTCTGAGCATAACTATATAAATGCGAAGACTGGATGCAAATTTTCTTCACTTACTAAATATAGATTGAAACTGCTGGTGTTCTGTTGTGCTTTGTGACATCAGAACTTTGTGTTAACATCCTTCTAACATAATTTCACAGACAAATATTAATTCTTACTGCAGAAAATGATCACTAGGCCCAACCCGTCTGCCTCTTTCCCTGCCATTGGATGAACTGCATGTCCTACCAGTTACCATCTTATTTAACCACCTCTGTTAAGAATTGACATGTCTGCCCTGCGTACACTTTAATTTTTTCACAGTTGTTGATACCCAGAAGCTGTTCAGAAAATGCAGTTGTAACCACCTACCACCTTTTCTTTCAAAAATACTTCCTTGCATCTCTTTGAGCTGTCAACCTTGTATTTTCAAATATTTTACTCTTATTTTCATACAACTCTTTTTAAAATACGGTACACACTTGAACACTATGGTTGCCGTTGAGGCGTTTAAATGTTTAGTTTAATTTTATTTAGTTTTTGCTTTGTTTCAGTAAGCAAGTACTCATCTTCTTGACACATATGCTACAAACTTTATAGAATACATGAACATATCCCTTGCATTTCAGAGTGGACAACATTTAAAATTAGACAACAGTTAACCAGAAAAAAATGAAAACAAACAAACAAAAAAAAAAAAAAAAAAACAGAAGATGGAACATACACCGTACACCAAATGTAGATAATTTATTAATACCAATGAGGAAGATTGAAAGTTCAAACTAACTGCAAACCAAACAAAAAAAATGGAAGCTGGAACATACACAGTACACCAAATTTGCAGGTTCCATCTTCCATTTTTTTTTGTTTTGCTATATTAAAGTTTTTTCTGAGCTTTCACATTTTAATAAAATAAAAACACTGACAACATTTTCATATAAAAGTATTCTAAGAGAGTATGGGTAGGTCATAGTCAACAAATGTTATGTAACTTTTCTGACAGACTTACACCAGTAAGTACACCAGAGCCTGTATTAATTTGTTGTTATATTTACTATCATAAATAGAAGTATATCTAAAGTAAATATTTCTATGGACATATTAGAAAACAGTTTAGATAAACTAATGTATGCTGGAATTAAGACCAATTCATAATCTTTGAGTTTAGAGAAAATTATATTATTTTAAAAGCAGAATATAAAACAAAATGTTCATTGAAAGAAACATTCAATATGAAATGCAATATGGCATATTAAATAACACCAAGTTTGTTCTTTTATGACTGATCACTGACAATAAGGTGCAAAATATTATATCTGAGCAATGGGTTCTGCTACGAAAGGTTGAATGCCAAAACCCTGAGGATCATAATTGTCAGAAACTAACTCCATAGAAGGCTGAAAAAGTAAAGTGTGCTTTTTACAAGGATGTAAGCTCCCTGCACCATACCTCTCAAGTGTACCTCATTATGAGGAATTTACCACATTTGGGGTCTTAAAACACTCATGTTCATCAAAGCCCCACATTTAAAGGGTATACCACACATCTAGTGTTAGGAATTTCTTTAACTGATATTCATGGTAAATAGAAATAAATCATAGTAATTCATTAGAAGATCTTTTTTATAAGTAAAACCAGTATATTTTAACCATCTTATGACCTTCCTGGTTGAAGCTGTTAGTAAGCCATTAGTAGGTTCTCCACATTTTGCCCATTTGTTCCACATTATGAAGACTAGTGTTCCTGATTTTGGAGATGGAAAGTTGAGAGCTATGCCATGCACCCCTCTGTAAAAGCCCCTCCACTCCCCAAAATTTATATATATACTAACTCCATGGCTGCTGCAACACAACGAAAGGAGAAATCTCCCTAAAGAAGGAAAGCATTAATGGTGTACACTTCCAGTGGAAAACAGTAACTGGCATTATTTTCCTAGATGTCTTGTGCTTTGGGCTATCGATGCTCAAGGAATTTTCCCTTACCCTCCTGTAGATATACCAGAAGAAATGACATCACCGGAGAAGTTGATGGTAATCTGCTTACTTCATTAAGAAATGATTTTTCACCTTAGATAAAACTACAAGTTTCCTAAGTAGTTCCTTGAGTAGATTCTCAGTATGGCAGAAAAATAACATACTGCCTTTTAATTCTTCATCGGCTTCCAGGCCCTAAATTAATTTAATTTCTTAGCAGAGTTAATATTAAGTTTTGTTGACATTTTACTTAAAAATATGTGCAGCTATTTTGCATGGCATACCATTATTAACGGTATATTTTAGTCAACATCTTTTGATTAGTATTTCATAAAAAAATCAATATTCTCCAGTTTCTTTCTTTTATAGTTTTTCTTTTTATCTTCTGTCATTTCTGTCAGTCTTTATGTGCTTATTTTTGGAATGGAGGATAAAATCATTTCACCTTTCAGTCCCTTTGTAGAGAATAATAACATAATTTGAAGCCACTTTGGTTTGCTGTTTTATATTCTTAACTGCAGCCATTTACAGTTAATGGTTTATTCTACAGGTTTATTTTAAGGCAGAAAAAGAGATGTTCTTTATGATTTAAATCTGTCCAATATTTTAGCATTATATGAAGTGCTGCAGTTTCAGATATCTGTGTGGATTTCTTATATTTGATCGTTATTCCAATTTTCATACTATGAATCTGTGGTGTAACATTACTCCACTTGCCATTACAGTTCAGTTACTGCTGTATAAACAACAGGGAATATCAGAGTGACTCACACTGCAGTACTGCGCAGCTCTAGCAGTTTGCAGGACAACGTTATTAACTCCTTCCCAAATACCCATTTAGGAGTGCGCGCACTAATTCCAAATGTCTCCAAATGATATGGGGAGGAAAACTCTTATTGAGAAACCACTGTTTTGCTCTAGCTCCGTCAGTTCCTCTTTATTCAACATTTCAGAAATCAGACATCTTAGATCACAAATGGCTGACATTTCACTAGACTTCCACTTTTTTTGCAATATATTTTTAGCATAAATCAATATAATATAAAGCAATTGGTTTTATGTTTAGATAATTGTATGTGTCAAAACAGTATTAATCACTTGTGATAATATTTCTTTGAAGACACATCATTTAGGACAATCCCAAAATACATGAACTCAGCTGTCTCTTACTCCTGTCTAACATCTCAAACAGCTGTCATCTATATTAGCAAACACTTCTTAAAGCCAAGCCAGCATATAAATGTTTCTGAATATGTAATTCCAATATTTACTTATGCACCTCATGGATCTTGGTGAAAACATTATCTTTCCCCATTGCTCTCTTGTAAAATGAACTTTAAAAGCTTTAGAACAACTATCTCTAAAATTTATCACCACTTTGCTTTGCAAACATTACTCACTAATCTCCTTCTACTTTTTTGTTTTGTTCTTACTCATAAGCCATTCTGCAATCCCTGATATGTAGCTGCTTTTCTTTCATATTTTCACTTTGCCACTTGACATCTTCAAATACTGAGCTGAGTTGGGGACTTCCAGTAATGGTAACACACTAAAATGTCACTGGCCTTTGGTCAACTGGTACCTTGCCCCCATCCTGGTCTATCAACAAATCAAGATTCCTTTTTTCTTCCTTTCTCTCACAGTTTCTTATTCTTTAGTTTTTTTTCTGTATTCGTTCAACACATTTTAACTAAGCAAGTCTGCTTTAGTTAAGTATGTATGAAACAGCTGCATGTAACTTGGTTTCTAGACATTCTGGGGTGCAGTTTACATTTTTTAAACAACTTTTTCATCCACCAATGGCCTGAACAAAAATCATGATTAAGGGAAAAAATCAGTCTTGCTTGTCAACTTTGTTTTTTCCCTGAATCCTTTTAACACACCCTAACTGACCAAGACTACACTGTAATTACTGCAGTGGAAGTAATTATAGTAAGCTGAGTGTTTTTAGATGCTCTGAGGTATATTTTACAGTTTTGTAAAACAACCTTTTCATCCAGCGATGGCATGAGCAGGTATCATGATTAAGGGAAGAAATTCAGTATTGTTCTTCAACCATGGTTTCCCAGAATCATTTTTTCACACCCTAACTGACCCAAACTACACTGTAATTACAAAATTAAGCTTGAGGTCTGGTGGCCTCTATCCTAACTGACCAAAACTACACTGTAATAACTAAATTCATCTGGAGGACTACTGGTCTGTAGGTACCCAGAAGGCATGGAGTTATAAATACTGTGAGGTGCATTTTAATGTTTTTTCCAACCTTTTCATTCTTTGAAGGTGTAAATAAAAATCATCCATAAGAAAAGAAATTCAATCATATTTTTTATTCAAGGAGTAAATGAGTTTTATCAAAATATTAATGGTCAAAGTTAACCAAATAGCAGTGTACAATAAACACGGAGGGCAAATGCATGTGGTGATGCATAAATCGTGTCTTGAAATAGTACTTGCTTTTTTTGTGTATCCCTGTCTGGCATTAAATTGGGATGAAAATTAAGGAACAAATGGCCAAAATCATATATTTGAAGTTGCTACTGATACATATGTGTATATGTATATATATATATATATATATATATATATATATATATACACACACACACACACACACACACACACACACACACACACACACATATGCACACACACATATGCACATACATAGATACAGCTACACAGATGCGCACATATACATAAACAGCATGCCTCCTCACCCCTTCCTGCAAAAGACAACCACCTTCTGTGTATCCCTCTAATGTCAGACTTTAGGCGGTGTTCCAAAGACCAAATTACCATCATAACAACTATAAATAAATGCAATCTGAGGGTCATGCTGCTCAACGCTATAAGTCTAAATCTCAAGATGCACTCACTCGAAGCACTCCTAAAAATGGAGAACATCAACATTTGTGTTGTAATGGCAGAAAGCACCCCTGCGCTACCAGGCTATAACTCATTTTACACCTTTCGGTCTTGAAACATGGACCAAAGCTCCAAAGGCGGTGGTATCTCCATATTCATAAAGGATATACACACCTCCAGACTAGTAGCCCAGCATAGCGCATCTGAAATACTTCAGGTACAACTAACATTGAGTAAGATGGCGATCCATGTCATAACCTGCTATAGGTCCCCAACCATGTCCCTTGACTCTCACTCCATGTTCCTATGCACCCTGGAATCTATCAAAGTCCAATCCAACACTTTTATACTAGGAGACTTCAACTACCCCTACATCAACTGAGAAAACTACTCAAGCACCAATACACTGGCCAAACGCTTCCTGGAATTCATCAATTCCAATGCCCTGGACCAGCTCATTCTGATCCCCACTAGAGGAAGCAACATCCTTGACCTGGTTATTACTAACATGGGCACCTGTTGCTCTATATCAATAGTCAATCACTCCCTGTACAGATCCGACCATAAACTGATCACCATGGAAATCCACATCTCACCCACACCGTCCTGCAAAGTAACCACCTTAAAAAACTTCTCCAAAGCTGACTTTGAACTCCTAAAAACAGAGGTGGCTAACTTCACATACACCCATGCCAATGGAAAATAGCTGCATATCTGCCAAATCATACACCAGTGCACTGTACGAACATGTACATAAATGCATGGAACTAGCAATACCCCACAGAACCAAGACACTCTCCTCCAAACAAAGGAAGCCAATCTGGTGGTCCCCAGCTATTAATAAACTCTACAACAAGAGGAAGAAACTGTTGTAGAAAAAGGTGAAGCCCCAAGACTGAAAAAATTCCCTTATTAGCCTCAACAAAAAGTTGAGATCCCTCATAAAGTCCTCTAAAGCCAGCTGTGAAGGCAGAATCACAGCAAACACTAAAAACAATCACAAAGCCTTCTATAGTTATATCAAGGACTGCCACGGCAATACCCAGATTTGCTCTGAGTTACTGCACAATGGTACCTCCTATACTGAGCCAACAGATATTGCCAACATACTGGTCAACAGATTCAATGCCAACTTTACCCCTCTCCCACCAAAGGACCAATCGCAAATATAGGAAGATGCCAGGCACCCAGTATTACTGCAGCACAGGTCAAAGCTGCATTGTCCAAGGCCAAGAATACAGCTTCCATGGGATCCAATAATATCCCTGGCTGTGTTCTACTTTTTGTCTCACTTGAAAAAGCCTGGTAGGTACCATGCACCACATTTTCTGTTTTTGTGTCGACAATAAATCATTTTACTGGAATTTAGAACTGCATTGGGCTGTCATTTAACATATTACTTGGATTACAAAACTTTTGCTGCATTGCTGGCTGATATTTAACTGCTCAATTGTTCAAGCTTTTATTTCAAGTACCAGTCCTTGTCGTTTGGACCGGAAAGGTTTTCTGTTTTACTTGTTTCCTGGTTTAACATTGATCTTATTGGTTGTGTGTTCTACATGAACTACAAAGCGAACATGCACCACATCTGTGTGCCCTGTTCAGTCACAGCCTCACCTCAGGCTTTGTCCATACTTGTCCCTACTTTGTGTGCACTGCTACAGACATCCCTCTCCATAAACAAGGAGCTTCTACAGACCCTGGGAATTATTGCCCCATTAGCCTGATGAATCTGATATGTAAAGCTATGGAGTGCATTATCATGGACCTGATTAACAAAGATACAGGAAATCTCCAAACTCTGGACCCCACGCAGTTTGGCTTTGTGAAAGGGAGATCATACCTGCTCAACCTGGTTGACTTCCTTGAGTCAGTCACCAGGGCTGTGGATGAAGATAAGGCAGTGCTTACAGCCTACCTCGATCTGGCCAAGGCCTTTGATACCATTTCTCACTCGGGAATTATTAATAAACTCACCAAACTAGGCATCAACCCCTATATCACTAGATGGGTTGCAAATTGGCTCACAGATAGAACACACAGTGTGAAAGTAGTGAACTCCAAGTCAGGCTACCAACCAGTCACAAGTGGAGTCCCACAGGGATCGGTCCTGGGTCCTTTCCTGTTTGGCATCTACTTCTTAGAAGTCCAGGCCAACACAAAAGGACTCTAGCTGACTGAGTTTGCAGATGACTGCAAGCAGGGAGCCATTATTAACTCCCCAAGTGATGCAGACATCCTACAGAAAGGTCTCACTGAGACCAATGACTGGTGTTGAAACCATGGCCTTAAGCTTAACGCCAAAATATGCGTCGTCATCCCCTTAGGTAAAAACTTAGTTCCAGCAACAAAAGAGTGCAAGCCAAATGAAGCAGAACAATAACCAAAGAAATCTGGAACCAGTAGTCGAGGCAATCAAGAAATTTATTCAACGCTTTCGTCATGAAGACTTCATCAGAATACAAAATCATTTACTAATAACAGTGATTAAATAACCGCATCAATTAATTAATTAACAATAATCACATAATTTTAACTGATTTTTTTTAACAAAGCAGGTTTGGAATTTTTAAAGTTACTTATAGAGAACAATATAAACAAAATGTTGCAACTCAAAGAAGAAACTCTAAAGTTTGACAACGAGGTGAACACTTTATTGGTGGACTATGGGTCTGATGACGTCTACCAACAATTATTTACTGAAGCTGAGCACCATATTAATGAAGTAGCTACTCGCAAGCACACTAAGCTGTTACGTGATGTTACAGCTTATGAAAACAACAATGCATATAGTAACTTTGTTTCTAACCAAAAGCTTTTTTATGTAGACAATGGTGGTGGTTCTAGAGGAAAACAGGGTTCCAATAAGACGGTTTACAACAAAGGAACTAAAAAGTTTGCTAGCTCAGATAAAACGGAAACATCTGTTCAAGGAAAGGTTTCCTTGGTTTTTTTAAAAATGTTTTTTCAACCTCAGGGTAACAACAATGAGGATGGAACTAGCACAGAGTCACAAGTAGACATTTCTCCTTCAAATAGTGAAGGAAGTAGTTTGCATTCTTCAATAAATGCTGTTGCTTCTAAGACTTTTTTAGTCAAAAAAGGAAATCAAACAAAAAGGCCATGACTACAAGAAGCAGAATGATGACCAGTTCAAACTCATCGGGGCACGAAATTTAAGGACTTTAAATATGTCGTTTATTGACAATTTTGATGTTATAAATTTGTCAGACACCATGTTAACTGATGCTGAATTAGGTATCTTAAGGTATGGTTTAAATTTTGTACCGACAAGGAAAGCTGATTTTAGTAAAACTGTTGTTGATTTAAAGAAATAAATTCAGAATTTGAATCTTCAGTTTTTGATGTTTAATGTACCAAGTTCCAATGAAGATTTATTTAAACCTTCTACCTACACTCCTTCTATAAACAACACTATAAAGGTTTTTGAAGAAGTATGTTTACAAGAACTATCTAATTTTTTAAAAACTAAAGGTAAATGGTTAGATAATTTGACCCATGTAGAACGTAAGGCCCTTAACGAACTAAAGAAAAAATCACACCTAAGATTCATGAGAAGTGACAAAGGGGGCCTCGACTACTGGTTCCAGATTTCATTCGTTAAAAACTCAGTTCCCACTAATTACCACATCAATGGCAGCCCACTGAACACTGAAGGCGTTATGAGAGATCTGGGGATGCAGGTTGACAGCAACCTCTCCTTCGACCACCACATTGCCACTTTCGTAAGAATGTCCTTCTATGTGGCACATCTCATTACCAGGGTTTTGCATCCAGGAAGAAAGAGGTCATCATCCCTCTCTACTCTTCTCTCATTAGACCAATCATCGAGTATAATGCCCCATTTGGCATGTACTTCACAAGACACATGCAACAGCTGGAGTGGCCACCAAAGTACCTCACGAAGAGGATCCTAGGCCTTAAACACATGTCCTACATGAACAGACTCAACAAACTCCAGCTTTCTCTGTCTCATATCACCTACTTAGAGACAATCTCTGCTTGACTTACAAAGCCACGTCTGACCCAGCTCTGTTAGAAATGCTACATCTAAAGAAATCCCAATCCCTCCACACCACACGCTCCAGAGACCTCATTATCACAATCAACAGAACATGCTGGAGGGACAGGTTCCTCACCCAGAGACTGCCCATGCTATGGAATAGACTTCCCATACATGTCAAGCAGAGCACTTCACTGTCCCTCTTCAAGAGAAATCTTGATGAGTGGATGGGCAATAGAAAGTTCACCCCAGGTATCACTCCAGTGGCTCTACTTGACAGAGGGACTGGGAACTAACGTTGGGCAGCATGTTGCCAGGGCACTTCTATGGGCTAGGCTTGTAAAGGCTCCAGAGCCATTAACCTAGTACACACCTATGAACCTATAAGCCTATGAACTTGTACAATACTGCAAAACAAATAAAACATATTTGCTGTCAGTCATAAATAAAGGGGAGTGTTTCTTTACCCTCCCACAAAAGACAGGCACATGTATTTGCATCTAATATTTGATTGTGAGGAAATTGAAAAAAAATAATTTCAGTAATGTTGCCAACTTGCTACTTTTAGCGAGTACAGTGCTCTATAATAGCTTAGTTGACCCTCTCTGCACCCCTCTGAAGAGTGTAAGGAAAGTTAAAGAAAAATGACTACACTGTCCCCAGCCCAACACAAGAATTGTGACCTCTGAGGTTAGGAAGAAAAGTTAAAGAAATAAAGTCATAAAGGACTATTACATGAATACCAGTAAAGAAAACATCAAACAAAATAGATATGAGCCAGGAAACACATAGCAACATTTAATGGCAAATTGCATAAACAAATAAGTACTTTCACTTAGACAGAATCTGTTAAAGTTGAAGAAATAATGACATCATCCCCAACTCCCCACGCAAGCTACAGTGACCTTCTGTGTACACCTCTGAGCAGGGCTGGTTTTAGACTAGGTGGGGTTCAGGGCAGATGCCACTACTAAACCTGTGGCAAAATCGAGTTATGCAACCCTGGTGCGCAGGGGCCACAAATCCCCAGAAGCTGTGAAACTCTGGATGTTCTGCATTGCATTTTATGTCTTATTGTTTTATCAGAGAACTTAGACTGAACAAATCACAAAAGGTTCATTTAGCTTCATCCAGAAAGCCCAATCCCCATCAGGCAGCTATAGTCACTTCTGTGTACAGTTCAGACATCTGATTGTAACAGAAGAGGATGCCTGTGTAATATAGTTCACACAGACAGTTGTCATACATTAAAAGTATTCCAGGTTGCTTCACGTGTTTCACATTAGTCCTGTAAAACCAGAATAATGACCAAGCAACAGCAGGGAGCTAGTTACAGTCCTCCACAGACAGCTTTAACAGTTATAGCTGCTTTGTCTGTGTATATGTCAGATGTCCAGTTCAGTAGTTTATGCAAATACACACAAGAAGTCCTGAAAGCTAGATAATGACTGCTTAAATGGAAGAACTAGAGGCCAGTTTCTTTCAACAGACAGCTCTAAACTCCACACAGCAGTTATAGCTATGCACTTCAAATGTTTCTGATAAATGGCGGTCATGTATTATATTCTGGCTCTGTCACCTTCCATGCAAAGAGTAGCCATATATTAAAGTATTCCAAGTTGCTTAACAGAAGTCATGTTAATTCTGCAAATGCACACTAGTCCTGTAAAGCTAGACAGTAACTGTATACAAAGAAAACAAGAGAATAAGTTACTTTTTGTAGACAAACCCTCAGGCTTTTATTGTATTTGACAAAACTTACTTTAAACACCACACAGGGTGTGCAGTAGTAAACTCCACCTCTACCCTCTAGTCAGTTAGTCTCACCTTCCATTACTTTTGTATAAAGATAGGTAGTTTCACATCCACTGGGGGCTACTATCACCATAGCATCTCCCATCACTACACTATAATGGTTTAAATAAGTACATTAGTAACAGTTGATGATAAATACATGGTGGGGGTCATGGGAGGGCATTCCTCTCTCACCATCAGTCATTCAAAGCCACTCCCAAACCAGTGAGAAAATGGTGTGGGATGCTTAAACTAAGTTATGCCTTGCATTTCAGCTTTGTTGCATGGAACCAGTAACCACATAGGCTGCTTCACATAAATGAGAGTAATCCTGTAAATGCACAACAGTCCAGCAAAGCCAGACAGTGATTCTTTAAATCAAGTAAACATGAGGGTCAGTTCCTTTCTAAAGTACGCTCCCATCTCCAGCTAACAGTTATCATTAAGCATGATGTCCATGGACTATATTTCAGATTTGCTCCATGGAAAGAGTAGCTCCACATTGAATTATTCCACGTTCCTTTTACACAAATCACAGTAATCCTACAAATTTAGAATAAATGAGCAAAAAGCAGCCATTATGCATATTCCTGCAAAGACAGGACACCATTTTATATACAACAGATTTTGCATTGACAAACATTTGCTGGACAGAAGCACAGAACTGCAATGTCTAGCATTTTTGACTGACTTTAAACCTCAGTGCTTTACCAGGATAAAAAGGAATATAGGAGGGATATGGTGAGTGTGGAAGAGAGGTGAAGAAGAGAGTACAGGCAGGATGGAGTGGGTGGAGAAGAGTGTCAGGAGTGATTTGTGAAAGACGAGTATGAGTAAGAGTGAAAGGGAAGGTCTGCAAGAGGGTAGTGAGACCAGCTATGTTATATGGGTTGGAGACAGTGGCATTGACAAAAAGGCAGGAGTCAGAGCTTTACGTGGCAGAGTTGAAGATGCTAAGATTTGCACTGGGTGTGACGAGGATGGACAGGATTAGGAATAAGTATATTAGAGGGTCAGCCCAGGTTGGAAGGTTTGGAGACAAAGCCAGAGAGGCAAGATTACATTGGTTTGGACATGTGCTGAGGAGGGATACAGAGTATATTGGGAAAAAGATGCTAAGGATGAAGCTGCCAGGTAACAGGAAAAGAGGAAGGCCTAACATAAGGTTTATGGATGTGGTGAGAGAGGACATGCAGGTAGTTGGTGTGACAGAGCAAGATGCAGAGGACAGGAAGAAATGGAAACAGTTGATCTGCTGTGGCAACCCCTAACAGGAGCAGCCAAAAGAAGAAGAAGGGGGGATATGCCTCTTAACCTCAGCAGGAGGCCAACAAATAGAAAGGCAAAGACTACAGGACTTTCTCCCTAGGGCTCTTCCCTCACTACTCTAGCAGGAGTGCTTTTCTGGTATTTATTTATCTTTTACAGCAAATAAATCATTTCTTTACTACAAAAATAAATAAATAAATGAATAAATACAGGAGAAGTGCATCTGCTAGGGTGAGCCGTAGGTGGCCACCTAGTTGGCCTATGTCTATGGCCCACTACGCTGGTTAAGTGGCTTGCTTGGGAAACTTTACAAAATAGTCAGGGAAGAAATTTAAATTAATGCTCTAAGCCTTTTGGAAATAAATTGTGACTTGTATTTCAAAGAGAGAAAAGGGAGCTGGGGGTAGAAAGCCATCCAAGAGACAGAATGCTAACTGTAAAGGTAAAAATGATACTCCATGATCCATGCAGGAGAATCAACAAATCAATACACCCAAAGATGCGTTGAATGAGTTGTGCAGGGAGACTAATCAACTATACTCTGGAGTAGTAAAGAATGGAGACTGTCTGCTGGAGTATATAAAAAATACTAACAAGAAAAGTGACAAAACAGAATTCACATATTATTATATCATTTTGATGATTTGTTGGTTTTGAAAGAAGGAGAGAAGGATACTAACAGATGACTTGCTGAATTGGAAGCAACAAAGGAAGAGTTAGTAAAAAATCCAAGAAATGGAAAATAGGGAGAGGAGAGAAAACCTATGTTTAACAAATGTTCCTGGGTGGATGGCAGAGATTGCCTGAGTTTCCTGACAAAGCAGATGAATAAGTGGATTTGTTTGCTTCTGTCTTTCGGCTTTTCCCGGTTAGGGGTCGCCACAGTGGAACTCCGGTCCACTAATGATTAGCAGTTGATTTTTACGTACCGGCTTGCCAGGCCTGACGCCCAACCTTCAACGAAGGTACACCTATTCACGCATGCCTCCACGCAGAAGACGCTCTAGCTGAGAATCGAACCGGACAGCGCCTTACTGTGAAGCGACAACGCTACCGCAGCACTACCACCGCAGATGAATAAATGGATAAGCCTTGCAAAAGAGGATATATTAATAGACAGAGCCAACACAGTATACATGGCTGCCAGGTTTGCATAATGTTTCTGTTGACTGTCATTAAAGTGCAGATGTACCAATTAAAAGAACAGCGTTTAAGTCTTCAGTGGAGCCTGGGAAGTCTCTACTGAATGGAGATTAAAGAATATTTATAGACCTTGACATTTACTTGGATACTAGCATTAAGAGGGATAAATTAACACTATATTCCAAAAATGTAGACAGCTCAACTTACATTTTAAACTGCAATATTCAGGATTTTTTCCACAAGGATTTAAAACATGTCTGGAAAGGACCCCATAGCTAAAAACTTGGAGAAGTACAAACTAACATGAGAGATAGATAAAACTGTAGAGGAGAAACCGCATGGTGGCAGGATCCAGTTAAAGAAGATGGGAAGCAGTGCTTTGGAAAAGAGAGCAGTTAGGCCATTCCCAATCTTTTTGGCAAACAATGTCAGAGAAAGAGAAACAAAAAGAAGAGGAACGCAACAGTAAGAGTATTTGCTAAAACTTTGTCAGGGCAGAACAAAGAGAAGTGCTGAAAGCATTGTTGGAGGAGGCGGTTCCCACATAAGACTGGGTGCTGTAGTATGACATCGAAATGGAGTGTGAGATAGAAGTGGTGCTGGAGTGTGAGATAGAAGTGGCAAGAGGAATATGAAAGGAAGAACTTTCCCAACAAATTGGTCTGGACAGGACTAATAAGAGACACTGCCAGTGAGTGACACTGACTTTATGTTGCTATATCTCGTAAATTAACTGTAGATGTAATGCTAATGCTGGAAATGTCATTATGAAACAAGGTGGAAGATGGGAAAATATGGCAATATAAAAAGAGAAGGAAGTGGAAATGCATGAAACATGAGGGAAGGGCTAGTATAGGGGGATGTGATATTGGAAAACAAACTTTGCCACATAGGTAAGAGTATGCAAATGGTAATTTTCAGGTTGCACTTTAAATATAGAAGCAGAGCATTTTGCCGCTCATTAGACCTCCACAAGCCTGGTTGAATATAAAGGGTTACTTTCATCAACTGAAGTTAAAAGTACGAGGAGTTGTGCACTCAAAAGCAACATGAGTGATTAGTAACGATGACTAGGGACAGAACAATACAGTGAAGGTGGAGAGGAATTGCAGGCTTAGGAGTAAACCACAGCATTGTAATAAGTCAAGTATACATACATTGTACTAAACAGAGTAATTTTGTATTGTGTAGGAGACACAACCTAGCATACAGTGGCAAACAAAGTGCACCCATTGTTAGAGTAATTGCTTGCAAACCTATGGAAGCATAACTTGGATGGGGAGAGATTGCATGTACTACTGCACATAGTTATGTATACTAGTTCAGAAAGTTTAATTCTTAATTGTTTTTTTAAGCTGTACAAAAAAGTAACACAACTCAGAAGGGTATTTTTCCTAACTATATAGGCATTGCACAAGCATGTAAGAGAGGTCAAACAAATGGTGTTGGGGGAAGAAGCCCAGGAATAAGTAGGGATGACCACAAGAAGGTAGGGGTAGAGTAGACTATGTTTAAACAAGTGATATGGAATGTGAATGGACTCTTAAATGATAAAAAAAAACAAGCCCTTATTACACCTTAAAACTGGGAGAGTTAATATGATTCTGTTACAGGAAACCTATTTAAATGAAAAGAATATGACTATTTAATCTGTGTGTGGAAAGGGGTTTCTTTACTGAAGTATTCCTAAGAAGGAAAAGGAGGGCCTGTATCTTGCGAAAAAGAGACCTAAACCTTGAAACCGAAGATAATCTAGTGGATAAACATGGACGATACTGTATATACTCATGAGAGGAATTTGGAGGGAAAAAAGAGTAATATTTGGCAATATACATTTTCCACATTGAATGGAAATGAGAGAAATATTAAAAGAAATAATATGATTTCCACAAGGTTTGTTAGTAGCAGGAGGAGACTGGAATGTGGCCACAAACACAAGGGATGTCAGTGGAGATCCAAGGAGGTGGAATATAACTCCCGAGGGTACATTTTAAAAAACATGCATTAACAACACTAGTTTGGTTTCACTTAGGAAAAATAGGGGATAGGGCCTACAGATGTTACTCTGGAAAATATGGTAGGTCGTTCAGATTGGACAGGTTTTATACTCTAGAGGAACAGGTATATTAAGTCACTGGAATATCTATGCCAGATTTCTTTCAGATGATGCACCAGTGGAAAGTTTGATATAATACCCTGTTCCTCTGGACAAATGACACTGTAGGACCGGAGCTTTTGGTGGTCTTGGTGGTCATTACCACATGAGAAGATTAGGCCGAAAATGTATCTGAAGGATTTACTTGACACAAGTAATTCCTAATCAGAATAATTGTATAGAAGGCTGGGAGGTAGTTAAGAGTAGGCTTAAAAGAATTGCAAGAACAAGCAAAAAGAAAATGGGATGACAGGGTTAGAACGAGGACACAGGACCAGGAAAATATAAAAACTAGAAAAAATGGGTACAGTTAACTAGGGCAGAACAACAAGAGCTGTCAAGGGTGAAAGACAAATGGGAAAAACACCTACCAGATCATAAGAAGCAGGTTAGCAAGCAAATTGCAGTATTTAACCAACTCAACTAAACTTCAAAAGAAATTGGCCCAGAAGTTATGTCAGCAGAAAGTGGAGAGGATAGTGGGGAAACTAAGAGACCCTCAAACAGGCAGCCTAATGATAGCTTCAGAGCAGATAGGGAGAATGTAGAACATTCTATGAACAACTATACTCAGAACAAAGAAGAAATGGTATTTGGAAAGACAGTTATGTGGAATTTATGGCTGGGATGACTCTTAAAAAGCTAGGGAGAGAAGAATGAAATAGTTTAATTAAACCAAAATCAGAGAGGGAAATTATTAATCAACTAAAGAAACAAGCTAGTGGGAAGTTACCTTGATAGGATGGCATTCCAGTGGAAATACTGAAGAAGGGAGATGAGCATTTGACTGGTTTATGGATAAAACTCTTTAACAAGATAATAGAAACTACAATCTCTTTATCCTAACAGAAAACAAAAATATAATTTGTTACAACTGAAGGCAAAGTCCCCTCTTCTTCTAGCTCCTACAGACTCACTGTAGTCTTGAACCATAATTATAAAGTATTTGAGAGTATAATAGCAGATAGAATAGCAGCGCTAATACCAACATTAAGAGATCTAGACCAATGTACTAAACCAGAATATATACTCAGTTCAACTTGCATACAGATTCCAGCAGCATTCTCTTCCAAATGGTGTCATATACTCCCACTACAATCTGCATATATTTTTTCATTATGTGGCTTGTGAGTACAGAAAAAAGGTTTGGTGTACTAAGGCCTTCTAACTGTTTATGGAGTAACAACCTACCCCAAATTAATTTCAGATGCTATCCAGCCAAGACAATTTCAGTAATCCATTTTAGTGTAAAGAATAATCCTTTTGAAACTGGAATAAAAAAGCTTGGGCAATATAAATTAACTGGAGAAGAACAAACCACTTTTTTTTATTTAAATTCAGATATAATAATTTCTACATTTGGAAAAAAAGGAAGATTTTTTTGCCCTTATGACTTTATAAATTTTGCCCTTATGACATGATATCTTGGTTGAGCCCAGCAAAGAACCTGACAGGGAAATTTGAAATATTTTAACTGACTAGGGTCTGACAAAAATGTAGAACTTGTGTCGAGCTCATGATGGTCATCATCATCATCATTAATCCCCTTTTTGCCAATTGTTTACATTGGGTTGGGATGTTGTGTCCATTGTTACTATCTCTCTTCACTCATTGCCACTCTCCCACCTTCTTCAACAGTCATGCCTGACTATCACAGGTCTTCTCTCACACAACCCGTCCATCTAATTGCTGGATGCCCTTGTTTCCTCTTGCCTTTTTCCTGTCTCTCCCAAATCTTCTTCATCAGATTGTCTTCTGCTTTTCTGCACATGTTCCCAAATCACTATAATCTGTTCTCTTTGATCTTCTCTGCAATTGGAGCATTTTGGCATCTGCTCTCATGTCCTCATTTCTTCACCTGTCCCACATTGTGCATCCTACCACCTATCTCACGCACTGCATTTCCATCATCTCTATCTTTCTCAAGGGCTGTACCTTTACTGCACAGGTTTCTGTACCATACAGTAGTACTGGTCACACCACTATTTTATACACTTTACATTTCAACTTTTTTGGCATTCTTCTGTCATACACCCCTGCCACCCTGAGCCAGTTGACTGTAGCCCCTCTGATTCCAGCTTTGACCTTCTCATTCAGACTTCCATTTTCCTCCACCACCCCAACAAGATTCTTGAAGCTGTTATCCTGTTTCTCTATTTTTCCTCCTATCTCAGTGTTTAGCTTCTTCTGAATTCTGTCATTTGCTGTACTTATAACTGCATTATCTGTACTCAGTTTCATCTTGTGTGCCATCAGTTTTACATTCCATCCACCTATCATTTACTGAAGTTCTTGCTCAGAGTCTGCCAGTAATGCCACATCATCTGCATACAGCAAATGTTTGATCTGTCTCCTCCAACCTGTTTCCTGATGTAGTCCATCACCAGTGTGAATGGCAATGGGCTCAGGGATGAACCCCGATGGAAACCCATTCTTACTGGGAACCTCTTTACAAGACTGAACACTGTTCGTACTTCAGCCATTGGGTCCTTGTGCATAACCTGTACTAATTCTAGCAATGTTTCTGGGACGATGAACCACTGCAGAACTGCCCAAATCAGCTTTTATGGGACCTTGCCACATGCTTTTGCCAAGTCTAGGAATGCCCAGTTGCAGTCTTTCCTCATCTCTACCTTCTTCTCAACATTCTGTATCACTGCAAACATCAGGTCTGTTGCGCTGCATCTTGATCTGAATCCAAAATGCTCATCACCCGCCTTACTGTCAACTACTCTGCAGATTTATCAATAACCATTTCCAGAACTTTCATGCAATGTGAGATGAGTCTGATACATCTTCAGTACCCACAGTTGTGGCTGTCCCCTTTATTCTTGCACATTGTCACTAGTATGCTTATTACCCAGTCATCTAGGATACATGTTTCTCTCCATAATGTTACGAGTATTCTCAGAAGACATTTCTCCCCTATCTCATCCAATATTTTGATCATATCTATGTTGACATCATCCAAGCCTGGTGCTTTCCCTGACTTCATTTTCCCTAGTGTTGTTCTTAATTCTTCTAGGGTGGGGCAGTACAGCTCCTGTGGGGTTTTCTTCATGAAGAAGCTACTGAAGTACTCCTTTCATTTGACTTTGATTTTGTGTGGGCTGGTTGTTACTGGCATCCCTTACAAAGGGTGTCTTATTACTTTCTTTATCTTTCTTTCTTTTCTTTGCAAGCTGATAGAGTTTCTTTGTCTAGCAAGTCACTTTCCAAAAGCTGGTAGACTGCCTCTGATGTCTTGTTCTTTGCTATTGCAACTCCTCTCTTAGCCTCCTTGTTAGCCAAGCAGAATTTCTTCTTAGCTTGGTCTGTCTTTTCTATCTGCCACTTTTTTCTGCACTTTTTCTTTCTTTTGATGACTTCCTGGACTTCTGCATTCCACCACCAGCTCTCGTTATGTACCTTATTTCCATACCTGGCTCAGGAACATACCTGTTCTTTGGTCCTCATGCATGCTGCTTTGAGGCACTGTGATTCTTCTACTCCACCTATTTCCTCTTCTTCCTGAGGTGCTAGAACCCTGAGTAATTCCTTGAACTCTTGAGCTTCATCTCCAGTCAGCTTCCAGGTCTTCAGCCTGGACCACATTGACTTTAGAGCCTTCTTTGCCTACTGTTTTGAGCTGATGCTATCAGTCAGCTGTTTCTCAGGGGATGGCTTTGTCATCACTGATTCTATCCCACTGCCCTTTCTTAGCAGGAAGGTTACCTGAGTTGCATGTTGGTCACTCTTGTATGTAATCTTGTGACTGTCTGCCTTACTGAACCAAGTGTTGGCCACCATCAATATTTTTGCCAGACAGAATTCTAGAATGGATTCTCCTTCTTTATTCTGGTTGCTCCACCATTGTGAACCCAAGCAGTCCTCATATCTTGCTCTGTCTGGAACACCCATTATCAACACCAATTCATGTTGTCCTGCTTGATCTAGAAAGTCCTGCAACTGCTGTCTGAATGCAGTTTTTTCCTCACTATCACAACTCTTCTGTTGGCATAGGCTGAAATTATGAATAGTGCCCTATCTTTACACTGGAGTTGGATTGGATGGGTCTATCACTAATTCTGGTGACATCCCTCACTGTCTTCTGAAGCTTCTCCCTCATCATAATACTCACATCATTTCTAGTTTGTTCTACTCCTGTGTAGTAGACTCTGGACCCCACGCCAAGTGGCTTTGCTGCATTGCCCTTCCATTTGATCTCCTGGAAAAGTAGGATGTCCAGCCTTCTTCTTATCATCATGTCATCTATTTCCAAGCTGTGTCTTGTCAGTGATCCTACATTTAGTGTAGCAATTCTTAGTTCATGTTTGGCAGGTTAATTGGTTTTATGTCCAGCTTTCGCTCAACAAAGCTATCCCAAGTATCCCAAGTTGGGTAACTGGACACTGGCCAGTCAACAGCTTATTGATCCAGGGCTTCTGGGCTTTATATATACATGAATACAAATATTTCAAGCATGGGCATTAATGCACTTCTAGCCTGTCAATATACCAAAACACTTGTTCACATAATAAGTTAATAAGTGCCCAGGCTATTCTTAAAATATCTAAAGTAGTGCTTGCTGTAATGTAATTTGGTAGTCTGTTCCATGCATCAGTTGCTCTCTCAGAGAACCAATTAGTACACTTCTCATTTCTATAGAATCTTCTGCATAGGTTGTCTGATGATTACCTAGTACTTTTTGATAACCCCAAACAGTCCCAGAGACAGTTGTCTCTAAATGCCCTATACACCAGAATAAAGATTTTCTCTTAGATATCTACGAGACACTGTACAAGTTCAGATATTTTAGTCTTTCATAATAACTTACATTTATACATCCATGGATGCCCTTGGTATGTTTCTGCTGTACTGTTTCCAGTTTACTCATGCTTGCTTTCTTATAAGGTTTCCATATTGTTATTCCATTTGGGTCTAAAGTAACGAACAAACAATGACTTCATCATTTCTGATTTCCTAGACTTTATAAATCTTTTTATACAGTCTATAGTTCTATAACTATCATTAACCAATTGGTTGATATGATTAGAAAAACTCATAGCTGGATTTGCCCATATACCCAGGTCCTTAAATCAATCTACAGTTTCAATCACTGTTTGCTGTATTAAATATTCACCTTTCAATATATGTCTCCCAAATATCATTTGCTTAGTTTTTGATGTACTTATCAGCATATTATTCTCCTGTGCCCAAATGGTTAATTTAGTCAAGTTCTTTTGCAGACATGACCTATCTGTAACACCTGTAATGAGTTTACTCAGTGTCACGCCATCTGGATATAGAATGTAGAACACCTCAGATGAAAAAGTTAGGTCTGAAAGATACAATCTAAACAAGTAAGGGCCTAGGACAGAGTCCTGCGGGACAACCTGTCTGTAACCAAGAATTGCACCTGTCCAATTGCTGTATGATATTTGCCATGTCCTATTTGTAAGCCATGCAGCTATCCATCTTATCAAGAGTACATTGATACCTAGTTATACTAATTTATTGATCAGTGTTTTAAGTATGACCCTGCCAAATGCTGAAGTTAACTCTATATAAATTACATCACAGCACAATTTTTCATTCATTGTTGTTATTATATTGTTATAGAACATCATGTTACAGGTGTTACTAGATCTATTTTCAAGATATGCATGCTGATATATGTTTTCAAGTCCCAACATATCCAGTTCTGACAATAACTTATCCAATATTACCTTCTTCATTTTTTTTCCATAACATGAAAGTAGATTTAAGGGTTTATATGACTCTGGGTTTGTCCTACTCCACTTTCTCTTAAAGACAGGTTTAATAAGCACATGTCTCCAATCTTCAGGAATCTCCCCATATTTATATGACCTAGTAAATCATAGATATAATGGTACTGTAAGTTTTTGCTGAAGTATTCTCAGGTCATTGTTATTAATTCCTTTTCCTTTCTGTGCTTTGTTTGTATCCAGTTTGCACAGTTCTTTTTTAATGTAATCTAATTTGATTCCAGTTTCTCTGGTTACTTGGATGTCACTAGGAAAACTTGTCACCCCTTTCGTAGAGCCAAACTGTTTTGCATAAGATTTTGTAACTATAGCTATAATCTGTTGTGTCTGAGAATCTACAAACAGTTTATCAATTTGTATGTCTTTACTCCCTCCACATCTTATATATCTATAAAAAGGTTTCCTATTATGCTCACTATCTTTATATACATTTTCTTCAAATTTCTCTTGATCTTGTCTCGCACTATGCTTAATTTGCTGTCCAACTTGTTTATTTCAGTTTTCAAAGTTGTACTTTGACCTCTCTTCAATTTCTTATATTTTTGTCTCTTACCTTAATCAGGTATCCTTTTCTTATATAAATATATCCCCCCTGACATTGTATGGCTAGACCCTGATGTTAACATTTTTTTTTGTACTCAAACAATTTTTCTTTCAAAACATTCCACATTCTATCTGCAGTTTTTACAATGAATACATTGGCCAGTAGGGGCACATACACCCATCCCACCATTAGCATGGATCCCTAGTGTAAGTTGGAGTATGACTGGTCCTCAACCCACTTATCACAAGCAAATACCCATACCCATTCTGCAACATTAGTCACCTCAACCAAATCACCTAGAGCCAATTTTTACATCATCGATTGGCTATTCTGACAGCATGCTGTATGTGACCCATATTCTCCTATCTTGAGGATACCATGCACCACAGTTGATACCAGCAGTTTGTCAACACAACTCTTTCCATTATAAGGCACCTTCTAGAGTTTCTGCTGCTGCCCACAGCTTAATTCTTTGGTGAGTTTGCAGTAGAAACATTCAGTATATTTTTGGGAGGAGGGAAGAACCCCACAGAGACCCAGGGAGAGCATGCAAATTCCATACAGGCATTTAATGGAGGTCAGGATTTATACCATCTGCATGGGAGATGAAGACCTTAATGATTATGCCAACTGGCGTTCAGCTCATGACGCATAACAAATGTTGGCCTTATTGACTCAGTCTTATTTTTATTGATCTTATAGCCTGAAATTGTGGTGAACTTCCCTAAAACTTCATATAAATTACAAAAGTCAGACTGTGATTCAGATAATACCACCAGAATATTATCCACAAAAAGATAGTTTAAGCCCAAGTTTTCTTCTGAGAAAACCTTTCAGTTGTCATTGTCTGATACATATTGCTAAGAGACTTCCCTGATTTGCCACCCTTATGAGCTGAAAAGTTGAGACTATCTAGCTGCATTCTTAATTTTAACTGTGGCATCCTTATATTTCTCCCTTAGAAGGTTCATAAATCATTTTTATGAATCATGACAATTTCACCCTACTGAAGGCCTTTTAACCATTTAGACATAACACCAATAGTTATTTTACTCATTTGAGAATTTACAGTAATCATCTTAATTATGTTATCATGAGTTTGCCATCCTCCATTAAACCCAAATTGATAAATTTGAATTAACTTCAGTATTTTACAAACTAATGTCTTCATAACAGTCTGAAAGACCTTATAGTTGTTATTAAAGACTGAGATGAGTATGTAGAAGGACATCTGACTGAAATCCTTGCTTCCTTACTTTATTTTAAACTTGTAGAAATTACAGCCTCTGGACTGTGAAACTACATGAGCGTTGAACATGCCATTCATCAAACTGCCCAATTACTCCAGCAAGTCCTGCAGCTGTAATCTCTAAATATCCATATGCTGTCCTATCTGACCTAAGCAATTTATTATAGGGATAGGTGTTTAGAAATAACTAACTTCAGCTCATCAGTTGATATCTGCCTTAAAAAGCCATGAATGTGTACTAAGCTGAGATATCACTGTTTGACTACTGGAATCACCACTCAACCGCCTCAGATTTTCACTCTCTCCATCTGTAGTGCAGAGGTTACTTTATAACTCCAGGGCACATCTAGGATTTCTAGAAGATTTTTTAACCTCTTGTCCCATTACTTCATCCCAAACTATAGATACTTCTTTCTTTTTGTTATTGCCTCAACCTAAAAATTAAAGATGAGGCTTTTAGAGTTACTTCAAAAACATTACTCTAGGAAACAGTCAGATTCTTCTGAGAGACGATTATTACTACTATATTCTTCTTTCAAAATAACCTTTGTCTTCTTTTTTCAGTCTTGTTGTCTAATTGACTTGGATAAATGGGACAGTTTCCTCTGATACTTTTCTAAATTGTTTCAGGTAAGTTAATAAACCTATCCCTTTTATGTTTCCAGATTAGTATTATTCCATATTTCTGCCTAGCCTCATTCTTAGGCCTGCAACAATTCTTCACACCATTTCTTAAAGGTCTCTCTGTTCAAATAAGCCAAAAGGAACAACCAATGCCTATCAACATTTCTACCGAACGAGAATTCACATTTTTAATCAGGGGTGCATGGTCATACCGAATGAGACCACCTGATTATTTACTTACTACCGTAAAAGGGTACTTTATCATGATATAAACCCTCTTTAACCTAGATCATGTCCTTTATCTAAGAGAATAATACACAAAGTCCTGATTTCATCCTTTCCATGAAATAACTCATTTTCAACATAATTGCAGTGCATATTTCATTCAGCATAGATAACTCAGAATTAGAGATGATCATGAGGAAACTGATAGCTTTCCAACAGGGAATTATATTTATTATGGGAGACTGTAACATGATTACCTTGGCCAATCAATGTAGACAGTGGCCCTAGGTGGATCTTATTGTTGTTAGGGTAAACATTGTTAAGTGCATACTATAAATTCTCTGGGCTGTCTGATTTGTATGAGTTATTTCATGTTTGTCTTTTTGGCTTTTACCGGTTAGGGGTCGTCACAGTGGAACTCCGGTCCACTAATGATTGGCAGTAGATTTTCACGAACGCCGAGGTGCCAGCTCAACGTTCAACCTTCAACGAAGGCACGCCCATTTACGCATGTCTTTCGAACGCCCACCCAACCGCATGTCCTCCCAGTGGTTTTATGTAGAGTGACAGTCACATTATTCTATGCAATGTGAACAATTTAGCCACATTAAATTCCGCAGCGTTTGTGCTGTCGGAACACTAAACAGCTCGCCATGCTTTAATCTGCACTTTTATGCCTTGCTGATTTGGGTCACAAATTCCTTCCATATGTGCATTAACAATTTACTTGCTCTACTATTTGTATAGCTTTATGCACTATATGATTGACTTTGTTCAGTATAAAATAGATATATACACATTGCAACAGACTTGCAGGATAATTGCAGTATGCATTTGGTTACTATGCCACAGATAACATGTTAATGAAACCCAAGGGAAGTTCACTGTCTCCACAGTCCCATGCTGTTGTACATTTCTTCTTTTGTTCAGCTTTATTTTGCACACTTGAATGACCTGTGAGCATAAGAAATTGCAAGCGCATAGACAGTAATGTATCAGCTATTGAAATATACTTTAATTAAAATGTTCACATAAGCTGAGTGTGAATAAATGCCAAAACATATCAGAGTGGTTTGAGATTCTAATATATCATGGCAAACTTGCTAATTACTTAATTTTTTTCTCTAGCAGAAATGTTGCATTGTGGGAAAATAATACATACATGACAGGTGTTTAAAGAACCGAAAATAATTAATCAGCTATAATTTTCTTGATCTGAATCCAGTTATTTTTAATTTCCATAATGTTAAGTTCTAGGTAAAATGCATAATATTTTCCCAGCAATTTTTTTTGTGCCAGTCTTGCCAGGTGGAATAACAGGTAAGCTGTTCAAGCCCTCTGGTATCACATCTTTATTCTGTGATTCCCTAACATGTTTATTCTGTTAAACTTCCCACTTTAACCATATTTATTTAGGTGCTTGAACCCAAAAATCATACTCAACTCAACAGTAGCACAGACAGCTTGATGAACATCAAAATTACATCAGTGAGTAATTAAATAATAACAGTAAGACTGTAAACATCTAGCTTGCTTTTAAATCAGTCAGAATTCAAAGATATGCTGTAATGGAGCTATTGCTTTTTTTTTCACCTACTTTTTAGATGATATTTCAGAATACCGTTTTTACTTAACTGACCAGTTATTTTTCTTAAACAACTTTATTAAATTCTCACATTTGAAACAATGACAAATGTACACATACCTTGATAGAATAGAAAACAAACCAAAGCTAAGTGAAACTTGCAGTAGTGCATTTAATATTCTAAGTATAAACTTGCAGTTTTAAAAGTACTGTATTTTTATTTTTTCTGTTTCCTAATTGTGTGTTTCTGAACAGTGTCCTCTGTGTCTCTCTGCAGTTAAGTTTCCCATCGTCCCTCCCTGTTCTTGTGTTGGTATTGGTGTTGTAGGCTCTGGAATTACCCGCCCCTCCTGTAAGTCTGTATTAGAACACTCCTCCTGGGTCCATCTCATTTGCTCACTTAGCCAAGTACAGTGAGATCATATTCTGAGTCTAGCGTTCACTCTACTTAATACAGAGAGTAGATTTGAGAAGGCCCCAAAAAAAAAATTTTTCATTTGCTTTTACTGTATTTGTCTTTCCTCCTATTTTATTTTGCTTTTCTTAAAAGTACTCAATTTTATTTAGTCTGCTGCATTTATTACTGCTTGGTAGTAGCCTGATTAAATTGTAACTGTTATTCTAAGTCTTTTGGTTTAAGCACTTGGGCTTCATACAGGCTGTTTTACATTAAGGTTTGTGGTCTGCACTGTTGTGGCATGACAGGTAGCTTACATCCTTCTAAGCTGGGAATTGCTGATTGAAGGCCCAGTGTCTGCTATTCTAAAAGTGTATTAGTTCTGGCTTAAGCACTTGGGCTTCAGGCCAGTTATTCTACATTAAGAAGGTTTGTGGTCTGCACTCTTGTGGGAGGAGAGGCTGGATTCTGCCCTTCTGAGCTGGGAATATCTGGTCACAGGCTTATTGTGCCTGCTTATTTGAACTGTTTCTTTCTGAAATTGGTGTGGCTTGTTGCTGTAGCATAGACCAGATTCAGGCCTGCTGAATCTAGCTTTGTATAACTTGAGCACTGATCCAGGCCATCATTTTTGGAGAAGGTTCCCCTGCACCCAAGTAAGCAGGGGTGTGCAGTTAGAACTTGTCTGATTGAAGACTGGTGGAACAGGGCTCAGTTTTGAGCTTTTTTTCTGGTTAATTGGGTAGCTTGTTTAAATCATTTTGCTCGTTTTCTATTGTTTTATATATATATATATATATATATATATATATATATATATATATATATATATAAATTGTACTTTATTCATCTGCTTTTACTGTATTTGTTCTTCTTCCTACTTTATTACTAGTGGCATTGACTACAACTCTGATCTGCGATCTATAACAATAAGTATCATTTTCTGTGCATTTAAAGTGTTTTTTTGAGTGTATCTGCTTTATTTTCTAATATATATATATATATATATATATATATATATATATATATATATATATATATATATATACATATTTATATATGCTTGTTTCCTGCCTTTCTAAGCTAGTATAGTCCAGTTTTCAGGTTAGTGCTGAATTCAGGGCTGTGTTACAAATCTCTGTGTTTGCCCATACCTTACTTGGATAGAAGAAAGTTCTCTGTTCACCTGTGAGAGAGGGGAGCTTTGAGCAGCCTGTCTGTTCCTGGAGGAGTGGTTTTAGCCCAGAAATTAGTAGTTTATTGGCCATTTTGGGCTAATTTCTATCTCTTTCATTTCCCTGCTATGAATACTGTATTTGCCCGGTTTTGCGCGCCAGGCAGCACTGGTTAGCTAGGGTAAAACTATTCCCGGCTCCACAAAGTCTCCTCTTTAATTTTTCCCTTGGAACTAGACAAACTTTCAACTTAAGCACTCAAGCCACTCATTTCTCAGCCTGGCACTTACTCAAAACTTAAAGCAAGCACTTATAAACCCTAGCACTAGACGATCCTGTACTGTATAGAACGACAAGGCGCTCTATTTGACCTTACCAGCCATCCAGTAAAACAGTTCACTGTACCTATCCAGGCATGTCCAATGGGCAGTTTCAGGTGTACTCTCCAGTCCAACTGGTGAATCTGGGCATTTTGAGGCAATGCTACAACTGCCTCATGTACACAGACAACCACCTCCTCCTACCACTAAACACTAATACATGCAAGAGATGCAATTATACAGCCAAACTGGAAGTTAAGCTCTCTCAACCCAAGACTGGATCAGACAGTCAAGAGGAGATGGGAAATACTTGCATCACACCACCAGTCTCACATAAACCCATTAAAGCAGCACTGGAAAAAAAACACACATAAATACATGAAAACATACTCAGAGGCTCTAAATAAAAATCTGCAAAACTAACAGAGACCTCCAAAGCAAACATCCAAGCAACCTCCACCCCCCAACACAAACCATGAAACATATACTTCACAAAACCAGTGTGCCATGCAATCACAGCCCTTAAGGCAAAATAACATACCCAACATACTAGTAATAGGTGACTCTATAGTCAGGCACACTGACGTCCCACTCACTAGGCTGAATAAGGAGAAGGTTACTGTTTGCTGCCTATCAGGTGCCAGGATCTGCCACATAGCACAAGCACTCAGGTCACTACAGAACAAGTACAAATATGACTCTGTCATTGTCCATGTTGGTGTGAATGACCTGAGCCGTACCTCTCTGGACTACATGAAAACAGACATGGAAGAGCTCTCTGATCATGTAGCCCAGGCCGGTATGACCCTGACCCTGAGTAGCATCCTGCCCTCACCAAGAATGATATCACGGTATAAAGAAAAAATTCTCAATTTCAACAATTGGCTAAGTTTCTGGTGTCATTCAAAGGGGATCCAGTGTCTGTCCACTTGGGATGACATGCTTCGCTAGAGATGGCTTGCACCTGTCACCCTTAGGTTTTCGAATACTGGCCAAGGTTCTTGCCACCCCCATAGTGCCTTTTTTAGGCAAGGCTCAAAAGACAAACCTACCACTGTAAATAGCACAAGTAACAAAAAACCGAGGGTAGTGCTACTCAATCCCAGAAGTTTGAACCTCAAACTGCACGCACTCGAGGCACTCCTCAGTATGGAGAAAATTGATATATGTGCAGTAACAGAAACCTGGTTTAAGGCTCCAGAGAGTACCCCAGCACTACCAGGCTACAACTCGTACCATACATTTCGGCCACAGAACCCAAACTGAAATACAAAAGGCGAGGGCGTATCCATATTCATCAAGGATACCCACACCTCCAGGTTAGTGGCACAGCATGATGCTTCAGAGATCATCCACGTGCAACTAACAATGGGCAAAACTGCAATTCAAATTGTAGCTTGCTACAAATCACCCACCATGTCCCAGGACCCCCATTCCATGTTCCTGGAAACACTGGGAAACATAAAGGTCCTACCAAACACCCTAACATTGGGTGATTTCAATTATCCAAACATTAACTGGGATAACTACTCAAGTACTAACTCCCTTGCCCAACATTTCCTAGAATTTGTAAACTCAAATGCCCTGGTTCAACTGGTCAACACTCCCACCAGAGGAGACAACATATTGGACCTGGTCTTCACCAACATGGGCGACTGGTGTTCCACACCAGAGGTCAACCCCTCGCTGGTTAGATCTGACCATAAACAAATCACTTTGGATATCCACATTCCGCCCCTACCCCCAGGCAAGAAAACCACCGTGAAAAACTTTTCAAAAGCAAATGTCACGTTACTTAAGACTGAGGTGGAAAGTTTCAAAGCCCCCATGCTGAAGGATAACGCTGTCCAAGCTGCCAAATTCTTTACTAATGCATTCTATGGGCACCTACAAGAATGCATGGATCATGCCATCCCAAGCAAAACCAAGACTCACTCCTCCAAGAAAAGGAAACCAATCTGGTGGACTCCTGCTATAAACAAGCTATACAATAGAAGGAGGAAACTAGTACAGAAAAAGAGTAAAATCCCAAGAAGGGAAGACATCCCTGATCAGTATCAGCACAAAACTACGATCCCTCATAAAATCATCCAAGCTTTGAAAGAAAAATTGCCAAGGACTCCAAAGATAACCACAAGGCATTCTTTAGCTATGTTAAAAATCTAAGTGGCAATGCTCAGATCTACTTGGAGTTAGTGCAAAATGGCACAAAATACACTGAACCAACCGATATCACCAACATCCTGGCAGACAGGTTCAGCGCAAACTTCACCCCTTCTCACCCCCAAAAGGGCCCATAACCATACCAGAAGAATGTAGAGTCCCTGAAATCACAGACACTCAGGTTAAAACACCCCTCTCCAAAGCCAAAAACACAGCATCAATGGGACCGGACGGTGTCCCAGGCTGCGTCCTACATGAGCTCAAAGACGAACTAACCCCTCACCTAAACACACTGTTCAAACTCAGCCTCTCCACAGGCTACATACCCATAGAGTGGCACACAGCAGTGGTTATTCTGCTCCACAAAGGTGGAGCCACAACAGACCCCAGGAACTATCACCCTATAAGCCTGACTAGCTTGGTCTGCAAGGCTATGGAGCGCATCATCATGAAACTCATTAACAGAGACATTGGGAACCTCCAAACACTGGACCCTACCCAGTTTGGCTTTGTTAAGGACAGATCATGCCTCCTAAATCTGGTGAACTTCTTTGAGACAGTTACCAAGGCTATAAATGAGGGAAAGGTGGTACACACAGTCAACCTAGATCTCGCAAAGGCCTTCGACACCATTCCCCAATCTGGTATTATAGACAAGCTCACCAGCCTGAACATAAACCCCTACGTCACAAGATGGGTTGACAACTGGCTCATGGACAGAACCCACATGGTGAGAGTTGCGGGAGCTAGGTCCGACTCTAAATTGGTTACAAGTGGAGTTACCCAGGGCTCAGTCCTAGGACCCCTCCTGTTCGGCATATACTTCTCAGAGGTACAGGCAAGCACAGGAGGACTATGGCTTACCAAGTTCGCAGACGACTGCAAACTTGGGGCTATAATTGACTCTCTGGCTGACACAGACATCCTCCAAAAGGGTCTCACTGAGACGGATACCTGGTGTCAAAATTATGGCCTCAAGCTAAATGCCAAAAAGTGCATAGTCATCCCCTTTGGAAAAAACAAAGTACCCACAAACTACCACATAGGTGGTAGTCTCCTAAATACAGAAGACATAATAAGGGATCTGGGGACCCAAGTAGATAGTAATCTCACCTTTGATAATCAGATTGCCAAAGTGGTTAGAAAATCCTTCTACATGGCCCACCTAATCACAAAAGGGTTCGCATCCTGATCAAAAGAGGTCATTGTGCCCCTCTACTCATCACTCATCAGACCCATCATAGAGTACAACACCCCATTTGGGATGTACCTTACAAGACACCTGCAACAGCTGGAAAGACCACAGAAGTACCTCACGAAGAGGATCACTGGCCTCAAACAGATACCCTATGCAGCTCAACTGAAGAAATTACAGCTGTACTTGGTTGCATACCACCTACTCAGAGGTGATCTCTGCCTGATATACAAAGCCATGTCCAACCCAGAATTGATGGACACGCTCCACCTAAAGAAAACCTTATCCCCGTGGGCCACATGCTCTAGGGATCTAAACCTCACCACAACAATAAATAGGACATGCTGGAGGGATAGATTCCTGTCCCAGAGACTTCCCATGCTTTGGAACAAGATCCCAATCTACATTAGGCAGAGCTCCCTGCTAACACTCTTCAAAAGAAATCTTGACGAGTGGATGGGAAACAGAAAGTTTACCCCAGGGATCACTTCAGTGGCTTTGCTGGACAGAGGCACAGGGAACTAATCTAAGAGGGTGGCAAAAGCCAACACATTCTGACTAGGCTTATAAATGCCTTTGGGCAGATAGCCTAGTACCTACCTATAAATCTATAAGGCAGTCAATTATTTTAAGACCCTCATTTTGTCATTTAAGAACCTATCCCTCTTATTCTTTCATAAATCTTGAGATTTGCTCTTTCAACATTTAAATCTTTCTTACCCACTTTCCTTATCTTAGTCTTTCTCCTTATTAAGTCTTCCTATTTCCACCTTTTCCTTCTTGCCTGATTTGTTAGAGGTTTTCTCCCTTCTTAGCCATGGTAGTAGGATATCTGGTTTAGATCGATCCATAGTTAATTTGCACAGGTTTTTGTAAACATAGCTTTGTTGAAGTGTTTTGTATTAAACTGCAGCTTGATACCCGGATAAACTATTTTATAAAAACTGAAAGAAGTTGGCCTGTGGCATTGTAATGTGTCTGTGTATTTCAGAGGAATGCCATGCCATGATGGAGGGAGAGGAAGGAGATTGTTGATAGTTATGCATGCTTTAGAACTGATATGGTTAATTACTGTCATGCAGTAGTACTCAGTATTAGTTCTACCATGGATAAGTGTATGGGTGTTTCGAAGTAATGTTTATATTTATATTGGATCTGCCTCCATTGAAAACACTCCAGAATCCTGTCAGAGATCACAATCACCAAAATATCAAAATACAAAAATGATCGAGGCAGCTTTATCAGGCTGTGTGCCCTTGCGGTGTATTTGCTGTGGCAAATAGTATTATATTATTATTACTGTTATTATTATTATTGGTACTAGTAGTAGTATTTATAGTGTTGTGGGGGTGGAGATGAAAAGACATGGTCTCATACACAGAAAACATTATGTTTGACTTTGTTTATCTTGATGATACAGATCTCACCTGTATATCTCTCAACCTGCTAGTTCTAGAATTAGGGATGAAGTCAAAAACAATCAATTATTTTATTTTGTCATATAAAAACATTTTTTCCCACTAGCAGTACATTTGGTGTTTCACAGTCATCATCCCAGTCTTGTTAATGATCTGTTCTTTGCTTCTTTCCTATGGCACATCTATTCAGCCAAGGTCTAGTTTTTAAAATCTTGGGCTGTCATTTTATTATAAGTGGTACCTTGGTTTCAGTTTGTTGGCTGTTTCATATCAGTTATTTTTGAGAAGACTGCTAATGTATTTTTGGCAATTTCTCAATCTAGCCATTTGGCACAGCTAGAGTTATCATTTTCCTCATGGCTGAGTCATAACAATAGTTTTCTAAGAATACAATTTTTACTATAGGGGTTTATAGTTTATACCCTCCTAAGGGAGGGTATCTTTAGCTTCACACCACCCCCCACAGAGGATGCAGAAAAATATGCTGAACAGTACGCCAGTGCAGTATACAAGCAAATGTACAACTGCATGGACTGAGCCATACCCAACAGAACTAAAACCTGCTAATCAAGGAAACACAAACCTATCTGGTGGTCATCTTCTATCAACAGGCTTTACAACAAAAGGAAGAAACTGTTGTCCAAGGGTAAAAAAATCACAAATTCCCAATTGGAAAAACTCCCTCCTTAGCCTTAACAAGCAGTTGAGGCTAACTAGTGAAAACCTCCAAAGTCAATTATGAATTGAAACTAGCCTCCGGAACAAAGGGAAACCACAAAGCCTTCTTCAGTTACATCAGAAACCTCCATGGCAAAGCTTAGGTCTGTTCCAAATTAGTGCTTCATGGTACCACTTACACTGATTCTGTTGACTTAGCCAACCTGCTAGCTGATAGGTTCAGTGCAAACTTCACTCCCCTTTCCCCCCAATAGCTCATTCAATATCCCGGATACTTGTCCTGCATCTCACATCTCTGTAGATCAAGTGTTAAAGGCCCTTTCCAAGGCAAAGAACACAGCTTCCATGGGACCTGATAGTATCCCAGGCTGTATTCTGCACCATCTCCAGCAAGAACTAGCTTTACCATTGAGCACCGTATTCAACCACATCTTAAGTACAGGCTTTATTCCAGCAGAGTGGAAAACTGCCATTGTCATCCCCTTGAACAAAGGTGGTGCCACTACTGACCCTGGAAACTATTGCCCCATTTGCTTGACAAGTCTGATTTGTAAAGCTATGGGGCGTATAATTATGGACCTCATAAACAAGGACACAGGCAATCTCCAAGCACTTGACCCCACCCAGTTCAGATTCATCAAGGGCAGATCTTGCTTGTTGAACCTGGTTGACTTTTTTGAGACTGTTACCAAAGCCCTGGATGAGGGAAAGTCAGTACACACAGCTTACCTTAACTTGGCCAAAGCCTTTGACACAATCCCCCACTCGGGTATCATTGAAAAGCTAACACACCTTTGCATAAATCCCTATCTCATCAGGTGGGTGGCCAACTGGCTCACTGATAGGACCCACAAGGTTAAAATAGATGCCTCTACCTCCAGCAGCAGACCTGTCACTAGTGGTATTCCCCAATGATTTGTCCTGGGACCCCTACTGTTTGGCATCTACTTCTCAGAGGTCCAGGCAAAGGCAAAAGGCCTGTGGCTGACCAAGTTTGTGAATGACCGTAAGTTGGGTGCTGTCATTGACTCCCCAGATGATGTTAACATACTACAAGAGGGTCTCATATGCAACAAATGACTGGTGCCAAAGTCATGGCCTTAAGTTAAATGCAAAAAAATGTAATATCAAATAATAGCAAAAACACGGCCCCTACTGATTATCACATCAACGACAACCCCCTAAGCACACAACCTGTGGTGAGAGACCTGGGTACACAGGTTGACAACAATCTCGCATTCAACCATCATGTAGCGGCAGTGGTCAGAAAAGCCTTTTACTTGGTTTCATCCAGAAAAAAAGGAGGTTATTACCTGCCTGCACTCCTCCTCCATTAGGTCAATAATTGAGTACAACACCCCATTTAGTAAGTACCTCTCCGAACACCTGCACCAGCTGGAAAGGCCACAGAAATACCTCACCAAGAGAATCTATGTATTCCATCACCTGTCCTATGTGGAAAGGCTCAAATCACTATACTGGGTATCATACAGATTGCTCAGAGGTGATCTAGGTCTCGCATACAAGACAATCTCGGACCCTGCCCTACTAGAGATGCTCCATATCCATAAGCATAACTCCTCACGCATTATCCGCTTGAAAGGCCTAAATCTAATATGTGACATTAACAAAACCTGCTGGAAAGACAGGTTTGGCTCCCAGAGGCTGCCCCGTCTCTGGAATAGGCTTCCAATACACGTCAAACAGAGTATGTCACTGATCCTCTTCAAGCACAACCTTGATGAGTCGATGGGAAACCACAAATTTGTCCCAGGTGCTGACTGAGGTTTCTTTTCTTGGGATAAACTCTTGACTAGGCTTGTAAGAGCCCCAGGACCATTAGCCTAATAACCTCCTATGATGCTATAATCCTTTGTTTAGTGAACTGATTCATGTCTATTATTTTGATGAATCTACTAGTACATTTTATAAGCTTAATAACAGTCCCCATCAGACAGAACTAGTTTAAAATTATCCTCAGTAATTCTAACAGAAGCTTTCTTTGGCTTTGGTCCTACAGTATTCCTCCATTGAAGGTAGGACATACGAAGGACTATACTTTAGTTATAGTCATGATGCTCTAGATTATAGCAAATACCTTCATATTCCTCATTTGGAGAACATTGGATTTTCTCAAACTTCTAGATATGCTGTCACTTCCTTACTGCCATGTCAACACTGTTTACATACTGCCTGGATGACCTGAAAAATGTTTTACTATGATTAAGTACATGCCATTTTAATCTCATCACTACTAATTGCAGCTGAACAATCTAAACTACCAATATATTACATCATGGTATCAGTAACTTTCAAAATGTTATAAAACACACCAAAATAACTTCCTTTACAACAGATCCAGTCATGTATACCCTCTCAATTCGCACAAGCCCCTGCACCAATGGTGTCTGCATATATAGCAGCTCTGAATTCTGAAAAACTTGAAGAAAAGAGAAAAGGTAGAAAACACAAATAAAATATACTTTCTTCCTTTTTTTTCTGAGCCCTACGAAGGAGTGAAAGCACAACATCTGCAGCACAGCCATTTCTAATATGCTGAAATGTTAGTTATAAGAACTTGATGTACACTGAGTCAGTAACACAACTATATGTAAGCATACGTACACACACACACACACACACACACACACACACACACACACACACACACACACACACACACACACACACACACACACACACACACACACACACATTCACACACTCAGACACAATGACACGCACACACACACACACACACACACACACACACACACACACACACACATACACATACACATATGTGCACACACACACACACACACACACAGAGTTACATACACACAGACGTTCCCACACACTCGCACAAAGGCGCACACACACACACACACACACACACACACACACACACACACACACACACACACACACACACACACACACACACACACAAATTACCATGACATTTTTGATCATCAAATGTACTCCATTTTTGTAGTTTTCAAATTTTACTAATCATTTGGAGCTGTTCAACAGTGTTATAATATGCATGTTTCAGTTATTTAGGTACTTATGTATTATCGCAACCACATTCCAGCATCACTACCTGATATTGAAATTGTAGCAGGCGATATCAGAATATGTATGTATCTTACTTAATTGTAATCCATTTCAAAAGATCTTCTGTAAATGCTTTTAGCCAAAGTGATTTCATTTCTGGCTTACAAACCTTTGCAGCATTATAATGTTGCTACAGACAGTTCTCACCTGTTTTGTTAAACAATTACACAGAAAGGCAAAAATGGCATGGGAAAAAATTTTAAACACTGTCGTTATAAACTTGGTGCAAAAAAAGGTTTGCAGTCACATAAATGTCATGAAGGATAACAGATTGGGACTTCACCAGCAAATTTAGGAACTAATGAGCCAGTTCTGTGTACAGAAATGTAAATGTCTGTGTAATTGATGTCATGGACTTAAAAAGTTGTTGATTGAAACAAGTAGCATGGGCAAATGGGTAAAAGTCATTAAGGTGTTACCACATTCACGCTTACATCTTTCTCAGCCCAACTACCCTCAAGAAAAACAGAAAAAGTAAATATATGTATCGTGTAGAGAGGAAGAAAGAAGTAATTGTTAGAAGGAGTATTATATTGTCATCATTACAAACTTTTGACTACATTGACCGGTGAGACTATGGCTTGGAAAACAGCCATTTTTCCTGTTCAGAATGTGGTTGCGATAATACGTAAGTGCCGTTATTTATTATTTACTTGCTAAATCCTAACTGCTGTCATTTATAGCATTGTGTCTTTAATATTGCCTAAATTGTGAGCTGTACAGAAACCTGATAATGAAAAAAAAATTGAAGACTGTCAGGACAACTTCACCAAACAAGGAAATATGTTATTTTGAAAAAAAAAACTGTGCTAAAAGAGATAAAAAGTGTGTGAAGAATGTGTCATTGACAGCATGAAATATTGTAAAAAGGCTTTCTTCAAGTATATTAGGAAAGGAAGGGAAAATATGCCAGTAACAAATTATTTTATTCTAGAAAAACAAGCAATGTAGGACAAAAACTATATAAACTCCTTTCAGATATCTTTACTGAATTATAAGGTTCCAAAAGCAGTAATGTGCGCATTTCTTTCCAAAGTACTGATATCAGGCTTTTAAATTTATTGGGTGTGGACCTGATTGACATCCTAGGCAGTCTAGAGCAGGAAAAAAGGTAATGAGGAGTGATGGAATCTTGTAGACAACACAGCAGTACCAGTGAGATGTACTTTTACATGATGTCACTAGAAAGCTCCGATTCCATACATCTGCCATTACGAAACTGAGTTTCAATGTTAAAGGCTTACAAAACTGCACAAACTGCTACAGGCTAATTAGCTTCCTAATACTGGTTAACTCTTTCTCCTCCTTTATCCAAAACTAATACTTCTTTAATAGTCCAAGTCACCCCAAGCATCCTCACTTTCCTAATTACTTCACTTCATGATCTTATATGTAAAGATATTTTCACAGTTGCTCTGCTCTAACATAGCTACTGTATTTCATTATCGACCATCTTCCTCCTTTATAATATTTCCATAGTTAAGCTGCCTCTTCTTTGCATTATTTTAATTGCTAGCAAGTGCAAGTAATACTACAGTATCTTTTCAGTGTTGCATCTCTCTTTGCTGTATGCAAGCCTGTGTCTATTTTTAATGAATGCTCAGCACTGTATATACCTATGTATGCTATGTATGTGCTCTGTTTCTAAATGATGTTTATGAAACTATTGTAAATGTTTTTTTCTCTTATGTATGTATGCTTACCCATATTTTGTATTTCTTCTGATATGTACTGTATTTTATGTGTATGTCAAAACTGATGTTAATTGTGGAGCTGTTTTCCCCTGGCCTTTGCTTGAAATGGTTTCATCCCAGTCAGACTTTCCTGGTAGACAAAGATAAATAGTCTTTCAAAGTTTGTTAAATCAGCTGAATCCTATAGGCTTATATAAGGTACATCACCATGTGCATGAGACGGACAGGTCTTTTACTATATGTAATTATTGTTTACAATAATATCATGCAGGCCATTGAACAGAATAGTCAGGCTGATGGGATCTTCATCATGTATTTATTGGCATTTGATACGATGGACAATAGGCTGCTAATAGATCAGTTAAAGATATTGGGTACTTTATTGTTTTCTTAGAGATACATGCCAAATATTTGACAAACCAAGAATGGCAAATTGACTACTTTGTAAAGCAAAGGAGATATATTAGATTACAATCAAGATGTCACACACAATACTCTATTCTTGGATCATATTTATTTCGTTTATACGTTTTGGGCTTTAAATTTTCTTCTGAAATCTTCTGTTGCCATTATGCCGATGATCTACAACAGGAAAAAATGTCTCCAACTTGGAAGACTGTGATCCATTACAAAATTGTTTGTTATATTTATGTATATCGGATGATGGTAATAGTATGAAAATCAACAAAGAAATAAGAAAGCAAATGTCCTTTGGCCTGTCAGATGTTCATCACACTTACTGCACTTTTAATGAAGACATTCACAGAGTCAACATATTACAAAAGAAAGCAACATGATTATTGAGTACAAATGGACATTTGTAAGTTCTAGAAAGGTCAAAGTGGTAAGAACAACTTATGTTAGCCTGATAATACCTAAAATTGAATATGGTTATAAATTGTGGCCTTGTTTTATGAAAGCATATCAGCAAAAACTTAGTTTTACTAAATCAATCAGTAACATGGACAAGTTAAGTTATGAAGCATTGTTTTCTGTCAACTATAAACATGTGATATTGGTCTGTAAGGCTGCAAAGAATATGTTTCTGTGGCAGTGTCTGGCTCCTCATAAAAAGGGAATTTGCTTCAGATCAGCCTTAAAAAAAGTTTAGAAAGAATAACAGAACAACAAAATGGTTTTCCAAGAGATGTTAGTGGCTATAATTGACTTCCTAATTTGACCAGAGAAAGAAAAAAAAAATAGAAGTTTTTAAGGACGGTTTAGGTAGTTACTTTGGACAAGTATCTATCAGATTTAGGTAGGGTGAAGGGACCAAGCCATTTGCAATATATTGCACTGTGTTGTAAAAATAGACTACATATGCATGTGTTTTTGTTTTATACTTATGTAAACTGTAATAAATATGTATTTAAACAATTAAATATTTGTCTTTTGATCTGCCTCACCAACTATCCAACTTCAGAACAGCAACATGCCACTTCCAAAATACTGTGCTTGAGTATGTGCTTCACACAGAGATATATATTTTTAAATCAAATGTATTGTTATGTCAAGTAGTAGTAAGGAAGCATGATGCTCCTACACTGAAGATAACTTTCCAGTTTTCTGTAAGGACAAAATATTTCCATGAGTTGCTCCTAAGACATCGTTAAGCATTATTTTCTGAAAATGAACAGATTAGATGACTTAACAGAAGTGGCTGTGTCAGTTGGCATGCAATAGATGATGATAAAATGGTAGTTGTTTAAAACAACAGCAGGCAGTGGCCCTGCAATGCAATGGTACAAGGGACTCTTGGGAAAGAGTACCTGCTGTCCTACATGTGACATCAGTAAGATGTGTGTGTTTTTAAAGGAGCACAGATTGGCAAATCTTAACTGGGGAAGAAGTACTGTGAATTTTAATGGCAATTAATAAATTATACATGAATTAATTTCTTTTGAGGGGACTTCATATTAAGGTGACCAGTTTATAAGTAAGTCAGGGGTAGTGGTTTCTATTAGCACTACCTGCATGCTATGTGTATGTACAAATACAAACATTCAAGCCTTTTAATAGCATATGGTGGCTATGTGGGGAAAAAAGAACACATATGGTACATAACAGCAATATACAGGCTGGCTTCCTCTCTTTTTCCTTTTAGATGTGCCATGATCTGCAGTTAACCACCATGATCTTGAGCAAAGCAAACAACAAGTAGTATGAAGGCCTGGGAAAAGCCTGCTTCAGTGTTGAACGAAGACAGAGAAGGAGAGAAGGGGGATAGTGATGTGCACCTAGATTTCAGAGAACAGAAAATAACTTATCTGAGAGACAGTATGTAAAACAGACATGATTGACAAATGGAAGGCAGACGTTATTTTATTGCTATAATGAAAGTACAAATCCCATTTTAGTGTTGGAAAAGTCTGGGACTGGTTTCTACAAAGCAGCTTATTTAGTCCTAAGAGTTTTATATTCGGATGATACATCTGTTGAAGTCCTGCATAACATTGTACCTTTCGCCTCTGAGTTTTTACAAATGATGCATACAAATGCACTCAGCACATACATCGGATAGCTCAGTCTGCTTTTGTTTCTGATATGTATTCAAATCATCACATAATTAGCAATGTCTAGCCAGTCACAATGCCTGTGTGTGCAGTTCTTGGAGATCATCATTTTCACAAGCCCTAGTATGAGACATCAGTGGTGTAATGACAAAAGCAGAATTCATACCAAGGTCACGTCATTTCAATTAGCTGGCAATGGCCGTGTCAGGAGATACAGCACTCTAAACATTACCCTTAAGTGGCTGTAAAAACAGTACCCTTAGTGGTGCAATCACAGCTGTAAGTGGCAATGCTGTAGCCTCTATCATTCTTGGTTAAAAACTGCACTACAGCTTTTCATCACTAAGGGATGAGTGCAAAGCAGGGAGTGGAGCACAAAAGCCCCATATCTCTGGAAGACAGTATTAGCATGCATATTGCAAAATTTGGACCCAAGTTTAATTTCATCAGTTTTCACCTGCATTCTGCCAGACATGACTATACTGGAGGGAAAACATCTGAATTAAATGTCAATCAGTGTACCAAGAAATAAACAAAATTCTAGTGAAGGAAAAATTATCTATATATCTATATATATATAGCTATGCATATATATATTTTTCTGATATTCAGCTAAATATTCCAAATACCACCCACTACTGATAAAATACTAGATAAGCCTTTTGTTTATTCCTCATGCAGGTTAATACAAAATTGTGTTAATCGGAACATTGTGTTGTTCTGTCACATTAGTGCTTGTAATTGCAACTTTGTGTTTCTGAGCAGGTCACCTAAGCAATGTTGAAAATAATCTTTTGCAACTAGTTCCTTGGCATAGAGGAATAAAACTTTAGCTACGATACAGAAGACATATGTTAGGTTAACAACTTGGCTGCCTGTAGAAGTTGGCAGGGGATGATGGAAGTGAACAGCTGTTGTCAGCTCGCCCATCCTTGAGGGAGGGAGGGAGGGAAGCAGAGCTGGCTTACCACTTCGGTGACACCCAGCAGGAGCACTAGATGTTGCACCCACGGAGCATGATCCTATGAACATGAGGTGCCTGAAGCATACATGTAAGCCAGGAGAGTACAGAGGCATGATGCATGCATCTGACAGCATGGAAAAGGAACTCAGTGAGCTGCCACAAAGGAAGGGGATACTCCAGTGGGAAGGCCAGACCACCCCACTAGACTGGTAAGCTGGCCCACTCCCTACTACCTGACTCTTGAAATGGGGAGATCAAATGACCAAATAAGGCACCCCTGGCAAGAATGATTGGGTTGTAGGACACTTGCCTAGCCCAGTTAATGCCTCACTCTTGTCTTCTGTTGTAAAAAATGGGCTAGTTGGCTGAAGTGTGTAGTCAATGAGCAAGGCGAGGGACGGACAAAAAGAGGAAAAAGAAAGTAGGCTTTTATGTTTATTAGTTTGTCTTGTTAACAGAGAAGATTATAAAACATAAATCACACTAGACAGTTCACAAATATTCTGAAGAAGTCCTTTAAATACTTGGACAAAAACGCTTAATGAGTGTAATTAAGCTGTTCCGCTTGGTATTGCCCACCTTCCATTTTATTATTTTTGTTTTTAGTTCACAGATATGTTTCAGTAGTCTCACGCTTGTGCCATATCATGCTACTCTACTCCTGCTGTAAGAAACCAATGATTGAAATGACTTACAGGGTGGAGAATAAATGATCTGTTCTGTCTATTCATGATTTCTCCAAGGTAAAAGCTCTAATCTGTTGTTGTGGTGTTGTAGTTTCATAAAGGGAATACACAGTCATTTTGTCTTTGCTGAACAGATGTTATCACTCCTTTACAACAATGCATTTTCCATTCAGTATATCAACTTTTCAGTGAGCCATTTTAACAGAACAGTTTTATCCTCGCAGTTTCCCCTCACTGTTGCTGTGTCTGAATTTTCAAGCCAATACTTTTTATATCAGTCTTTGTTTATACTTCCTTTACTAACAGTGTATAGGACCAAACTGGGCAACTTATTTTTGAATAATGCTCAGTATGAACAATAGTATATGTTTTTGCCCAGCTTACATCCCTAACCAAACTGGCAGCTCCATAGTATATGCATGTGCACTTGTGAGTGCATGCGTTTATGTGAGCATGTGTACATGTGTGTGTGTGTGTGTGTGTGTGTGTGTGTGTGTGTGTGTGTGTGTGTGTGTGTGTGTGTGTTGCCCACTTGTACACATGAGAATATCTGAGTCTGTGTATGTGAGTATGTGACATACATATGTGTATGTGAGTGACTGAGGATAAATGGGTTTCATCAGTGCTGTTTTGTGCAGAATGTGAATAGTTGACTACCAGTTAGATATTCTGGTTTTACCAAACTGACTTCACATCATAGAATTCCGGGTGTAAGTGAAGTGGGGATAAGGATATGTACACTTATAGGTTCATTGGTAGGTACTAGGCTATCGGCCCAAGGGCCTACGTAAGCTTAGCCAACAAGGTTCCCTGGCTTATGCCACCCAAGAAAGTTATTTTCCTGTGCCACTGTCGAGCAGAGACACAGAAGTGATCCCCAGGGTGTATTTCCTATTTCCCATCCACTCATCAAGATTTTTCTTGAAGAGTGCTAATAAAGAACTTTGCTTGACATAGATGGGTAGCCTGTTCCAGAGTATGGGAAGTCTCTGGGACAGGAATCTGTCCCTCCAGCATGTCCTGTTTATTGTGGTGACAAGGTTTAGGTCCCTAGAGCGTGTAGCTTGGAGGGATTGGGATTTCTTTAGGTGTAGCATGTCCAACAGCTCTGGGTTTGACATAGCTTTATATGTTAGGCAGAGATCACTTCAGAGTAAGCGATATGCTACGGAGTAAAGCTGGAGGTTTTTGAGGAGGTCAGTGTAGGGCATTTGTTTGAGGCCAGTAATCCTCTTTGTGAGGTACTTCTGTGGCCTATCCAGCTGCTGCAGATGTCTTGTGAGGTACATTCCAAAAGGGGACGTTGTATTCTATAATGGGTCCAATGAGTGTTGAGTAGAGGGGAACAATGACCTCTTTTTTCCTGGATGAGAACCCTTTTATGATGAGGTGTACCACGTAGAAGGACTTCCTGACTACTGTTGCGATGTGACTATCAAAGGAGAGACTACTGTCCACCTGGGTCCCAAGGTCTTTTATCACACATTTGGTGTTAAGTAGATTGCTGTCTGTGGTAGTTCATGGGTACAGAGTTTTTACCAAAGGGGATGACACTGCCCCAAACTAGGCAGCATGCTTGTTCAGTAGTAAGTCTCTGAAATACGGAGGCAAAGTAGAGTGCTCAGTCCTGACTTCCGGTCATTGTCTGTGTGGAGTTTTCATTTTTTTCCACATATCTGTGTGAGTTTTCTCTGGATAACCTGGTTGTTTCCCAGTTGCTCAAACTGTTTTGATTTGTTGGCTATTCTAAATTATCCATACATATTGCATCTAACTTTGTCCTTGCAAGCCATGGCTGTCTGAAAAGAGTCCAAAGATCAGTTTGCTTACCTGATTAACAAATAAATTAAATTTAGGGCTAGGCAGTCTTGGAATTATATACTTAGAGAAGTGCAGGTCTGGGGGTGTAGGCAGAGCTTGCCTTCTACAAAAGCACTTTTGTTTTTGTTTTTATTTTGGGTATATGCCAACCCTTCCAGTTATTAGCTTTATTTCTGAAGACTCCCTCTCTATGTCAGTAACAATGCAATGCTCCAGAAATGAGATCCTCACAAGGCCCTTCAGCATAACTACACTACTTACCACTGTTAATAAGAATATTGAATCTAATGTCAGATGAGTACATCTTGGTCCATCTCATCTGCCCCTTTCCCTGTACTAGATAAACCACAGATCTTACTTAACCAACAGCGCATTTCCTTTTCCCTGCACCAATCATAAGGACTGCCTTATGTCTGTCCTGAATTCTGTTACTGACTGACTGCATCAGAACAAAAGGTACTTTTCTCTGATTGGAGTTTGTCTGTATGAGCAGTGTTATTGAAAGATGTCATTTGTTGCAATTAATTACAAGCCACCCCATAAGTGAAAACACTGACATGATAGGTCCTACACCATCCATTAACTTTTAGGTATTACATAGGAATAGCAATGAGCACTGAGATGAAGACTGCAGGCAGTTACCTTTAATGTTACCATTTTATAGTCTACAGTTCAGCCAGTTCAAAGGGAGATTTATGCATTTTTGGGAGACACTACATTGCAACCCAAGCCAAAGTGTTTTTTTAGAGCTTGCCACTAATGGACTCCTGCCTCGTGGTTTCTTCTTGGATTGCTGCTCAAGTAATATTCACTGATGTATACCGGACAGGTGAATGCTAAAACATATCATGTTTGAAAAGTTTATGTTAAAAGGGACTTAGATAAAATTCTGATGCAACTAGTCCCTGTTAACATTTTATTTTCAAAGCTTTCTCATAATAAAATTTTTAAATGGTCTTACAAACATGGCTTATGGAATCTTTTCTGAAACAACATTTTTAAGACATCTTGCAGACATGACATTCTGGCACTTTCTACCTACCTATAGACAGTGCTGAGTATATATCAGCTTGTAGCACTTCATATCTGACATACACCAAAAATACATAAACCAGCCTGCAAAGCATCCCATCTCAGACCTAAAATACATAAACAAGCCAGGAGTGTGTCCCATCGCACACCAAAAATACATAAATCAGCCTGTAGGGCATCCCATCACACACCAAAAATACATAAACCAGACTGAAGTGTGTCCCATCACACATCAAAAATACATACACCAACCTGAAGTGTGTCCTATTGTACACCAAAAATACATAAACCAGCCTGCAGTGTATCCCATCTCACACCAAAAATACATAAAAAGCCTGAAGTGTGTCCCATCACACATCAAAAATACATAAACCAACCTGAAGTGTGTCCCACTTCTTCTTCTTTCGGCTTTTCCCGGTTAGGGGTCACCACAGTGGATCATCTGTCCGCTCATGATTGACAGTGGAGTTTTACGGTGTTGAGTTGCCAGCCCGGCACCCAACCTTCCACAGAAGGCACACACACGCACACACTCACACCTCTGGCCAATTTAGAGTGTCCAATCCACCTACTGCATGTCTTTGGGATGTGGGAGGAAACCGGAGCACCCGGAGGAAACCCACGCGACCACAGGGAGGACATGCAGACTCCGCACAGAAGGTACCCCAGCTGAAAATTGAACCGGAGAACCTCTTGCTGTGAGGCAGCAATGCTAACTGCTGCACCACCGTGGCCGCCCTGAACTGTATCCCACTGCACACCAAAAATACATAAACCAGCCTGCAGTGCTTCCCATCGCACATCAAACATTCATAAACAAACCTGCAGAGCATCCCATCTCACACCAAAAATACATAAACCAGCCTGAAGTGTGTCTCATCGCACACCAAAAATACATAAACCAGCCTGTAGCGCTTCCCATTGCACACCAACAATACATAAACCAACCTATAGTGCATCCCACCATGCACCAAAAATACATAAACCAGCCTGCAGTGTGTCCCACTGCACACCAACAATGCATAAACAGGCCTACAGTGCATCCCACCACACACCAAAAATACATGAAGGAGCCTGAAGCATGTTCCACTGCACACCAACAATATATAAACCAGTCTGAAGTGCATCCCATAGCACACCAAAAACACATAAACCAGCCTGAAGTGCATCCCACCACACACCAGAAATACATAAACCAGCCTGCAGCATGTTCCACTGCACACCAACAATACATAAATCAGCCTCTAGTGCATCCCATCGCATACCAAAAATGCATAAACCAGCCTGAAGTGCACCCCACCATACACCAGAAATACATAAACCAGCCTGAAGTGCATCCCACCGCACACCAAAAATGCATAAACCAACATGCAGCATGTTACACTGCACACCAACAATACATAAACCAGCCTCCAGTGCATCCCATCGCACACCAAAAACCCATAAACCAACCTGCAGTGTGTCCCATCGCAGACTAGAAGATGTAGAAAGCAATATGATATCTAATAAGTTGCATAAATGTAATAGGTACAGGTTTCTTTTTTAAGGCTCTCTGTGTCATGATTTGTTGGGTGTCGTTCTCTTCCATCTGCCACAAAATATTTTTATCTGAGACTATTTTTTTCAAATTACCCTAATATCTTAATTATCTATGACCAAACAATCAAGCAATGAAAAACCTGAAACATTTAATTTAATCTGTCTCTTTCTACCTCTCAGTGAACCTCACACCTGAAGCCTTTTGATTCATGTACTGGCTAACGTTAAACTCTGTGTATCTAAATACCTACCTTCACTTTTCCTTGGCATTATACTGTCCTCACCAATGTTTCCCTTTGAGCTTTTATTGCATAGGTCTGAAGACTATCAGTGAGCACAACCCTGCATTTCGCACATTGCGGGTTGGCAGTACTAATGAAAAGCCCTCCCTTTAAGACAGTGCGATTCCTATATTGTCTTTCATACAGTTAACCTTGTACTATTCCATCCAGTTCTTGAACCTTGACTATGTCTGTATGCACTGTACTGCTACCCTGTATAGTTATTATTGCCCACTGCAGACATCCATTAAATGCACTTAAATGCTGAACTTGGAATAATTGTATAAACAGTAGCAGTACAAGCCATGCAGAATTAGAATTCACATTTGTGACAAATACCATCTGTTAAGAATATGTTTCATTTTCACATGAAATTAGGAGAATGCAGAAAAAAATCACGGTACATGAATCTGCTTTTTTATTTTATCAGATTTAGGAACTCTTTAAATGAGCATCTATGAGGTTTTGCTGAATGGGTAAAACAATTCTGTCCTGAATATCACTTGAGTTGCTTCAAAACAGAATGATCTTACACGTTATTTCATTTTTGTTGAAATAAAAGATGTATTCTTAAAAAATCAGAAACAAACTTAGTTTCATATTTTTATAGTATATCACCTGAGATTACTTTCTAATAAAATGACATCTCTTTTGGAGATTTTGTCTTGAGTGAACAAAAGGGAAAAAATGCTATTAAGCAAATCAGTTTCTTGTGGCTGCATTCCTTAGCTAACCTTTAGAAGGCTAGGCAATTTGTCATGACAAATCTTTTGATTTGCCAGGCTGTGAGCTTAAATCCATATGCACACAAATAGTAACTGTTTGCATGTCATTGCAGTTTGTAAGACATGGCCAACATCACTGGTCCATTCATCCTTTATCTCTATGCCTAAAAACTTTAACCCACACAAACACTGGAGTATAGGATGCACAGACCTCCATTGCTACAACAACATAATAGACTGATTAGTTAATTAGTTGCACAATTCATTCTGCAAAGCCAGACTCAACATCTTATTTTCCTGTGAGAGGGATTGAATTTGGGGTTCTGGGAGGAGCAGACAATAAACTAAAGAGATCAGAGTATTAGGCAGAGTGTTGTAGCCAATTTCATCTGCTATCAGCTGTGGTCCCCGAGAGTCACAAGATGGGCAGAATACAGATTAGCAGATTAGGTGGTCTGCAACATTAGGTCAAGTATCTGGGAAGTAGCTGATAAAGACATCGAACCTGCCAGCATATTTTTTTCTTCAGCACTCCATTTGTTTAGTGCCTGCCTAAAGCTTGTGAACCACTGTAAAAAGTATTCAGTGGTATGGTTTTCTTTTCAAAGGGTCCCTGTTTGTTTCTTTGATGCAAATCTATGTTCTGCCAGCATAGATTTCCTTGGTTAAAATCATCTTACATTCAGTACCGCTTTCTGTGCCAAGTTTGCTTGCATTATTTCACTGTTACTGTGATGCAAAGTTTATTCACAGTAATTGCACATTTTGCAAAGATACCCTTTTTAATCAAATCAATATTCTAAGAGCATTTCAGAGTAATTGAGTATATAGTTTTTACAATGTTCAATGCCCATATTTTATTTTATTTAATGATAACCTGGTTAAGTCCTAATGATCCAATGAACCTTCTTTTTTTGGGGGGAGACAGGATGGTATTTATATTAATGAGAGGATATTTGGACAAGCACCAGAGAAACTCACTTGTAAGCTCTTTCAAGGTTTTTAATTGTAGAATGTTAGTGGAGGGTAGTAGAAGTTGCCTTTCTGGGCATTTTCCCTGTGTTTGAGCGTACAGTGGAATTATATGATGAAGTGGGCAAAAAAACTGCTGAAGATATATTTTAAGTATCAGACTCTTAGCGGGTATCTGTTTTGCTGCATTTTGCAGGCAACGTTTTGACTAGAGATTTGGAGATTGAACAAGCAGTATTCAATTCCATATTTTGGGAGTTTCATAATACATGATGACTGCTGCTGGCCTACCTTGTGTGGTGGACAATCATACAGACATTGACAACTACTGAGCGGACATTTAAGAAGGCTGGCATGTGGGATGGGTGCAAGAACATGTTGCCGGAGTCTGGTAACTGGAATGAAAGTGTTGCGGCTATGAATGCTGGAGTAGCAGAGGAAGGATGGGAGTAGTTCTGGAAAGAAATGGAAGTGATTCCACAAGCCCAGTATGAACATTTTATTTAGTTTACAAGTAAGTGGTTCAGACCACAAGAGCCCATTTCAGCTATGTTCTAGTAATAGTAAGCTGAAAAAGTACGGTTGCATATTAGGAAATCAAAATACAGGGCAAAGATCGTGGAAAACAATAATTTGCAAATAGTCACAGTCCTGAAATGTATAATCTAGTAAAACATGAAGTCCATCTAAATACATCATCTTAGATGGTTGCAGTCAGGTGGAGCAGTAAAACAGACTGGATGGGGATCAGGTGACAGTCAGAAGCAGGTATGTCTGAGTAAAGGTGTGCTCTGATTTTAATGGCAGTATCCATTCCTATCATTATAAAGCATATTTATGTAGGAAGATTATTGTAAATATTTGGGCCAAACACAAAAAGGTTTACTCCTGCAGTCAAGTGAAAAATGCACTAGGGAAGCGATGGATATGGAACAAGAGTCCTGGTATGTGATTTAAATTTTCAAATTCTTACAAACAGTCTTGGTATGTAATTTAAGTTTTAAAATTCAATTTAAGGATGGGTGGTGACCTCCATGGAGTACTTTGAAAATCATCATGCATACCAAAAAAGGGAGACTATATCATTTTATCAAAGGTTCATACTATATTATGCGAAAGTTCACTTCCACAAGTGTTCAGTTCAATGGATTACTTTCCCAGGGCAAATAATGAGTTGCCCAGCATTCAGACTGTCACACAAAACACCATATGTTAAACCCACCCAGGTGGGGGGGCTGTGTCCCCCACACTCCCAATGTGGGAGGCTGTGCTCCCGCCATACCCCCTTACTATATATACCAACTCTGAGATCGCACTAAAGTGGGGAAAAGGGCACATTTCTGATGCTGGGCAACTCATTACTTTCCCTGGGAAAGTAATTCATTGAACTGAATGTTCGCAGAAGTAAACTTTTGCTGTATATGGTTTGATGAACAATAGTTTGTGGTAATGAACCTTCGATACAATGATATAGACCACAAAAAAGGTGTCCCTTGTGCTATGGGTACGCATCCAGCTTTTTCCAAGGACAAGAAATGGTGTTCAGGTTTAGGATAGCTGTTCATTAAAAGGCAAATGTTGTTTAGTTTGCAACAAAGTTTTTCATGTTGCCAGATATGGTAGCTGTTTTGAGGGATGCCACATACCCTCTAGAGGGCTGTGACCCTGAAGAATGTTACCTTAGGGTGCAGAGTGAGTTATTCCACAATATGCTGCTTTAAACACTCTTTAAACTCTTGCCTCATTCTACTCTTTTACAACAAAGTATATTTTTTTCCTGCTGGTTGTTTCTTTGACTTTTATTATGCATACTTAATATGTCATGTTCATAGGTGTGTACTAGGCTAATGGCCCTGGAGCCTTTACAAGCCTAGCCCATAGGAGTACCCTGGCATTGTGCCACCCGACCTTAGCTCCCAGTGCCTCTGTTGAGTAAAGCCATTGCAGTGATCCTTGGGGTGAATTTTCTATTTTCCATTCACTCATTAAGATTTCTGTTGAAGAGGCCCAGTGAGGTGCTCTGCTTGATATGTGTGGGATGTCTATTCCATAGCATGGGAAGTCTCTGGGTTATGAACCTGTCCCTCCAGCATGTTCTGTTGATTGTGGTAATGAGGTTGAGGTCTCTGAACGTTGCAGGTGTTTAGTGAGGTACATGCCAAATGGGACATTGTACTCAATGATTGGGCTAATGAGGGAAGAGTAGAGGTAGACAATGACCTCTTTCTTCCTGGATGCAAAACCATTACTAATGAGATGTGCCACATAGAAGGACATTCTGACCACAGTGGAAATGTGCTGGTCAAAAGAGAAGTTGCTGTCAACCTGTGTTCCCAGCTCTCTTATAACATCTTCTATGTTCAGTGGACTACCATCGATGTGGTAATTCATGGGAACCATGTTTTTCCCATAGGGGATGATGGCACATTTTTTGGCATTGAGGTTAAGGCCATGGTTCTGACACCAGTTGTTGGTTTCAGTGACACCTTTCTGTAGGATGTCAACATCACTTGGGGAGTTAATAACAGTGCCTAACTTGCAATTGTCTGCGAACTTTGTCATCCAGAGTCCCTTCGTATTGGCCTGGACTTCAGAGAAGTAGATACCAAACAGGAGAGGACTCAGGACCAAACCCTGTGGGACTCCACTTGTGACTGGTCAGCAGTCTGACTTGGAGTCAGCTACTTTCACACTGTGGGTTCTACCTGTGAGCCAGTTTGCAACCCACCTAGTGATATAGGGATTGATGCATAGCTTAGTGAGTTTTTCTATGATTCCTGAGTGGGGAGTGGTATCAAAGGCCTTGGCTAGATCAAGGTAGGCTGTATGAACCACCTTGCCTTCATCCACAGCTCTGGTGACTGACTCAAATACGTTCACCAAGTTGAGCAGGCATGATCTACCCTTCACAAAACCAAACTGTGTGGGATCCAGAGTTTGGAGTTTTTCTATATCCTTGTTTATTAGGTCCATGATGATGCATTCCATAGCTTTGCATATCAGACTCATCAGGCTAATGGAATAATAGTTCCCAGGGTCTGTAGTTGCTCTCCTTTCTGAAGAGGGATGACTGTAGCAGTGTGCCATTCAGTAGGGACAAAGCTGAGGTGAGGCTGTGATTGAACAGGGCACACAAGTGAGGTGCCAGTTCACTTTGTAGTTCATGTAGAACACAACCTGGGATATTGTCAGTTCCCATAGAAGTTGTATTCGTTGCCTTGGACAGTGCTGTTTTAACCTGTGCAGCAGTACTACTGGGTGTCTGGCGATCTACTGGTACTGTGATTGTTCCTTTGGTATCACAGAGCATTCTGCTTTTATGGAACCATCTTCCACTCTATATGTTGCAAAGTATTTATTCAAAACTGTGAGGGTCTGGCACTTCTGTGATTAATTTTATGCCTGATTTGTGCAAGATAATGATTTATCAATTGTATTTTTTTTCTGCCCATAGGAGTTATGTATGAGCCTGGCAATACTGTATGTCCACATATAAAATCTGTGGTATTATTTTTTAACACACACACGCGCACACACACACACACACACACACACACACACACACACACACACACACACACACACACACACACACACACACCCCGACAGTGCCACTGACAAGCTGGGTCTTTCTCAAGATGAACAAAAGCACACACTGCACACTTACATACAGGTACATTGGAAGAATATCAATTCAACTCTCAAAGTACTTTGGACAATAAAATAATATGTTTTGAGCTCTATACCAGTGCAGAATGATGCTTCTTAATTTTTTAATTGAATATCAATTCATCTATGTCATGTCTTTGGATTGTTAGTGGAAACTAGAGCACATGGATAAAACCACACAGAGAAAGGGTAGACAACTTACTTGTTACTCTTAAATACACTACAACCCCCCACACAACCACAATCCATCATAATATTAGCTTTATGCCAGTTTTAGCAAATAGATGAACACAGGATTGTGTAAAACTGCACCTACTATGCCAAATCAGTGACTGTTGTTTAACAATGATCAAACAATGACAGAGGTAAGTCTCTTGTATCCATAGGTAGTCTCTGTACACATCAACCACAGACATTTTACTCAGTGCATAAACTTCACTTATCTGATTGTGATAAAACATAATAAACAATGTTCACAATAATAATGTATTCTATCTTACTTTACAAATATGCACAGTAGTCTTGCAAAGCCAGGTTAGTGACTATTTAAACTCAGCAGATGACAAGAGGGGCATTTACTTTCTTCCACAGGTTGCTCTCTCCCTTCCCAGCAGTTGTAGCAAATTCTCTGTACAATTCAGTTGTCTGATTGTGATAAAAAAGATGGCCATGCAATGTATCTCAGCTTTGTTCCATACATTCTAACAACACGTTAAAGGATTCTATGAATGAACAAACGATAGTTAGTATTTTTTCTTCACAGACATCCACAGATATCTGTGTACATCATTGATGTACTTGTCTTTTAAAATGTAAACTAACAAACAAACAAGCAAACAAACAAATACATAAAAATCATTCTCAACAATTAAGGACAAAGCCAAAAATATTTGGGGGGGATTGCCTGCAAAGTTCCAAATTCAGCCTATTGACTCATACCTCTCAATTTATTTGCTTAAGAATTCTGTACAAAGCCAACATAATAAGGGTCAAAGGCACAAAATCAGGAATAATTTCAAATATTTGTCCAATTCATGTAAAAAGTTAATTGAAGAGCAGGGTTTGCATGTACATGCATTTTTGAAGAATAAGAGGTATGGAATTCTAATGTCTGGCATTATCGATTGACTATAATTTTCCAGAAAATCAAAACTTTTATGAGGGACAGGTGAAAAATATGAGGCAAAATCAGGGATATTCTGCAAAATTAGGGACAGCTGTGAGGCATGTGTAACTGCAATTTCCACAAGGTTCTAACATAATCAGTGCAGTATTTAAAAGCTTATTTTGTTTATTTTACCTATCTTGTACTAGCTGCTGTGGCTAGCTGACTTGTGGTTAGTCTAAACCATCCATACACCCTTGCTGATGTCTTTCACAGCACACCTCATAATCAATAGACTGAAAGGTATACTTATACTGGTAGCTGGTTGTAACAGATTCCATTATTTATTTATTTTTTAAGTGAAGCCATTAATTTTGGTTTCTTTATTCTCTATGCTTCTCATTCGCTTCTTAATCACACTCAGTGTGCTTTCCCTCACTGACACCCGATCCTGAGAATTCCTCCAATTGTGATCACTCTGAACACAAACAAAAATATATATATTCTGTAAGTCTAATAAAATATTGTGTAGTGAGCAGAGTGGTAATTTGTGAGAGGCAGTAAAATAAGAGCAAGGCAGAAAATTGGAATTCCGGTGCACTTGAAAGGTATGGGGGGTACTTTTCAAGCATGTTAATATCTACCTATCTATATATCTATTTATTTATGAATTTATTTATTTTATTTATTTATTTGACATTTGTTTACCGGGATAGTCCACCTGGGTTACATAACCTGTTTTCGACAGAAGCCCAGGGAGAAAAGCTCCATATTTATATGTTGTTCACATACGAAATCGTACACGTATTATCCAATAGGTTACTTATAGAAGAAACACACAGATGGATATTACTAGGCAGGCACATGCAGATGTTTATATAGTACTATAGTAGAAACATTTAGAGATTACACTCATAAAGAAATTTCTTGCATCTTCTTTAGAGTAATAGTAATAGCAATGAGTGTGTTTGGTTGTCATGACACAGGTGTGTCAGTCATGGTGTTGGATCTGTGGTAAGTGAGCAGTATTCTAGAGATACAGTGGCATACAGTTTCATTAACTTTCTAGTTATTTGTTGGTAGATTAGTTTAGAAGGAGGAGGATAGTGTAGTGACAGTCGGTATAGGGGTCAGAAATGGATTAGCCTGGAGTTAGGCATGTACAAAACCATGATTTGTTTAGGTGTTCTTTTAGGGAAGCTTTAAAGATTGGCAGGTTGGGAGTTTATATTATGCTAGGTGGTAAGGTGTTCCATAACTTGGTGATAGAATATGAGTATAGTGATTTTCCTAGTTTCCTAGAAGGTTTGTAGGTTTCGAGAAGGTTCTTGTCTTCGGATCTAAGTGGTCTGTTTGGTTTGTAGTGCTGGATTAGGTTGACTAGACCAGGACAGTCAGAGGGCCTACAGAAAAGATTGTAAGTTGTAGTTAGGTGTGTATAGGCTAGCTGGTTTGGTAATTCCAGCCACTTTAGCTCCTTTAGTGGTATATAGTGATGTGCATGGTTCTTGCAGTTTATTGCAAACTTTGCTATTTTGTTGTAGCATTGTTCCATTTTAGTCCTGGTTGTATTCTGGAGATTGGTTAGTATACAGGAACCATAGAATAGGAAGGAGAGTAGGAAGGTTTTAGCTAGGGTGGTCTTGGTTAGAGTGGTAAAGCATTTCCTGTTTCTAAAAAGGAGTCCTTTTTTTATGTGTCTTCCTGATGTTTTGTTTGATATGGAGGTCAAAGTTGAGTTTGCTGTCAATAGCAACACCTAGCAGTTTAGCTTCTTGTACTATTTCTATGGTGGTTTTGTCAGCTGTGAGGATATTAAATTGGTCCAAGCTGGGTGAGGTATTTTTGGAGTGAAAAACTGTAAGTTTGTTTTTTTGGGTGGGTTTAGAAAGAGTTGAGCCTCTGTGAGCCATGATTCAATTGCTGAGAATGATTGTTGGGTTTTAATGAGTACTTCGGGAAGGATTCAAGAAGTACAGATTAAGTCTGAGTCATCTGCATACTGCATTAATGTTCATGGGGAAGAGAAGGTGTATAATTTGTTGGTAAACATGTTAAACAGTAGGGGTCCTAAGATGGAGACTTGAGGGACACCTGTAGGGTTTTGTAGGAAGGGGTAGAGTTGGTTTGACCATGTCACTGCTTGCTTCCTATCATGTAGGTAGCTTTGGAACCACTGAATTGTGGCAATGGAGCATCCTAGGTTTGATAGTGTGTCTAGTAGTAGCATGTGTGAAACTGTATCAAATGCTTTTGCGAGGTCCAGGAATACTGCAGATACTATATAGTCTTTGTCTCTAGCCTCATTAACAGTATTTGTGAAGGTTAATAGTGCAGTGGATGTACTATGATGTGGCCTAAAGCCACGATGAGTTTGTTTAAGTAGGTTGTTTTGGAGTAGATATTTTATAAGTTGTTGGTGAATGCATCTTTCCATGATTTTGGATAACGGGGATAGTATTGCTATTGGGTGGAAACTGGATATTTCTCTGGAGTGTCCACATTTGTATATTGGTGTGATGTGTGACATTTTCCATACTGGGGGGACTGTGCCTTCTAAGAGTCATCTGTTTATTATGATGCTGACTGGATATGCAACTGAGTTAGCAGCAAGTTTCAAATATTGGAGTGGGAGATTGTCTGCTGATGATGAGCAGGGTTTTAGCTTGAGCAATATTTTTTTTTATTTTAGAGGTGGGTATGTGCTTAAAGGAGAAAGTTGTGTTGGAGTACATTTGCTGGTTATTGATGTAGCCATGAGCTTGGTATATTGTGGGAGGTATTGTGTTGTTGTTTGTGTGCAGGTTTTTTTGGGGGTGTCCTGGGTTGGTTTTGGTGGTGAGTAGGTCTGCTATAAATTTTATGAAGTGTATGTTAAAATCTCTGCTATTTGTGAAGGAGGAGCATTGGTGTGAGGGGAGATCCTTATTGGTTCCTGGGCTGGCTGAGGAGAGTGGTTATTGAGTGCCAGGATTTTTTGGAGTTATTTTTGTGTTGTAGCTGGAGGTTTGAGTTGTAGGATTCCTTGCATTTGTCTACTAGTTTGGTTACTTTATTTTGTAGTGTTTTAAAGGTATGGAGATTTTGTTGGTTTCTATTTTGTTTCCATGTTTTCCATGCTGTGTCTCTTTCTTTCATGAGATCAATGCAATTAGTGGATAACCATGGGGTTTTAGTATTCTTTACTCTTTTTTCATTGTACAGGGGCAGGACTGTCAATTATTTTCATGAAGTTAGTGTTGAAGCATTGTTCTGCATCACTGAGGGGAAGAACTTTTAAGGATATCCAGTTAATATTTTAATAGTAAGTTGTTAAGAGTTTGTTGGTTTAGTGTTTTAGTATTTCTAACTGTTTTTGGTATGTTTTTTAGGAGGCTGGTGGTGGCTCTGACAGCAAAAGCTGCAAGATGGTCGCTTAATTAGATTGATAGTGTTCCTGTGGAAGAGAAATTGGTAGGGTGGGATACAAGAATTCAATCAAGGTTTGAGAGGTGGGCTAGGGCTTTGTTGAACCTTGTGGGGTCAGTAATTAGTTGTTTATAGCCGTATACATTTTTTTACTTGTGGTGGGGGAGTTTGCTGTGACTGATTGGCAATTTATATTTGTATCACCTAGGGTAATTGTTTCTAACTTGATGTGTTCAGTGGTCCAAGGCAGTATTTCTTCCAGGACTGGTATATTGTGTCCTGGTGGGATGTAGACTGTGATGATGCAGATTTTTTTAGAGTTGTTTAGGTTTAGGTTGGTTATAAGTATTTCGGTACTTTGGAATTTGTGTATACTGTGTGGATATGGAATCATGTTGAGTATGGAGGGATAAAGGAGAGTTATCCCTCCACCTTCCTTTGTTGGTCTGTCAAGCCTGTGTATGGCACAATTGGGGGGGGGTAATATTTCAGTATCAGTTATGCTGGGGTGTAGCCAGGCTTCAGTTAAGGGTAGTATATCTGGTTTGTTTTGTTTTGTTCTATCAATGCATACAGGGAGATTATTTTATTACATATGTTTCTTAGGTTGAAAGTAAAAAGTTTTAGGCTCTTGGTGTTTGTTTGTATGTTAGGTCTGGGGTTTGGGTGTGTGTCACCACTCTGTAGTAATTTTAGTGTCAGGTAAGTATACAGTGGGGTATATTTAGTCTTTGAGGTTGAGTTTAGGGTAATAAAGTATAGTTTGGTGGCGGCATTAGTTTTGATTTTGGTGTAGGAGTTGTAGAGAAGAAATAGTAAAATAGTTGGGGGAGATATTGGAGAAGAATGTTGTAGTGTATCTGGCTAAGGGTGTTTTATTTGTGAGTGTTATGGCTAAGCTTAAGATTAACAGTGATGTATATAAAATGGAGATGCAGAACTATCGTCAGGGATTTGTGGGACATTGGTATGTATGGGAGGGAAAAAGTATTTAAGCAAATTTGATTGGTATGTGTTTAATTAAGGAGGAGTGGACAGTTTTGGGTAATTGAGCTGTTAAGTTGGTGGGCAATTGTACGATTTGTTGGGAGCTGATTGTGGGTGGGATTTCACTAACTATAAATTTAATGATACGAGGGTGTGTGGAAATGGGGATAGGGTAGGAGAGTGGAGTGAGTCTGAGCGAAGCAAGGGTTAACGGAGCTGGCTGAGTCATACTGGAGTGCAAAAGAGGTACAAAAAATAAACTATCAGCTATGCTGTCATATGCAGGTAGCGTGATAAAGTAGAAAGTCTGTTCACTTGTTAGGACTTAGTGATAGCAGGAAACTGTTTGCCTTTTTCTTTCCCAAGTAGATTGAGAGAGTGGGAGGGAAAGAACAGGAAGATTATTAAGTATTTGCCTTTGCAGGATACCTTAAACTATTTTTGTGGCATTTCTTTACCAGGATGCCTGTAGCAATAGCTACCGAGTAGTGTGCACACCACTATAAACAGGCACTTTAGAGGAACTACTAATTATTAGGACATACACTGTTGGCAATTTTGCCTTATTGTTGGTTAGTTTTTTCTTTTGTTCTCAGTTGTCCTTTGGGTAAATTCCTTGCAGAATCACTGATGGTATTTGGGTGGAAGTGGTCTCGAGCAGGCAACTGATTTTAGTGGGACCTTCTCAGAGCAGTGTATGAGGGACTGTAAAGAAAGGGATACAGAATAGTAGTCATGAAAGGGAAGTTGCCGGTATTACCTAGTAACTATTATCCTTAATCTATCTAGAGAGAAGAGTGGGAGGCAGGCAAGGTAGAGCATTAAACATATTATAGCATGTACAGTAGAAATCAATATAATCCAGCAGGGTAGTAATATGGTTAACTAGTATCGAAGCACAACAGTTATATGCTACCAGTTGTTTAGAGGCGGAAATCCTATAATGTGTAACCCACCAGTATTGCAGCATGCAGTAAATATTCACTCTTTTGTTTAACTATACAGCACCATTAATGTGCTAGCAGCTGTTTAAAGGCAAGAACCATGTACTGTTTAATCTACAGCATACGGTTAATATTCACTCTGTTTAACTATAATACATGCCTTCCTTCACATCAACAGTTAGTTAAAGTCAGAATCTCCATATACTGAATAACCAGCAATAATTACAGCAATATACTAGAAGCTATAATACATTCCTATATGGCAACACAGTAGAATAGCTTCCATGTGAAAAAAAAAAAAACAATTTCCCTACAACAGCATGGCAATGTAAATGAAGGGTAATGTTTAAACTATGATATTCTCCGAGCGATTTGTACTCTGGTGATATTATAAATCTTTAGTAGAAGCTGAACTGAAGTTAATCAAGTGAAGGGAAAAGTACAGAGAAATAATAAATAAAAGATAACAGCACCTTCATGGTGAGCACACTTCTAGTGGAGCATGGAGAGCTGTTTGTATTGCGACTCGGTCCTGTTTGAAAATGGCACCCTTAGCAGCCAAGAATAAGTAAGCTCCGTTATAATGCTGCACTAGGAAGGGCCAGATAAGATAAACAGAAATACCATTTCTAAAATCCCCACAAATCGTACTGTAGTGCAAAAGAGGTACAAAAAATAAACTGTGCTGTCGTATGCAGGTAGTAGAAAGTAAAAAGTCCATTCACTTGTTAGGACTTAGTGATAGCGGGAAAGTGTTTGCCTTGCTCTTTCCCAAGTAGATTGAGAGATTGGGAGACAAGGAACAGGACGATTATTAATTTTTTTTTCTTTTGCAGGATGCCTTAAGCTATTTTTGTGGGTTTTCTGTACCAAGATGCCTATAGCTATATCTACTGAGAAGTGTGTACACCACTATAAACAGGCACTTTAGAGGAACTAGTAAATTATTAGGACATACCCTGTTGGCAATTTTGCCTTATTGTTGGTTAGTTTTTTTATTTTGTTCTCAGTTGTCATTTGGGTAAATTCCTTGCAGAATCACTGATGGTATTTGGGTGGAAGTGGTCTCAAGCAGGCAACTGATTTTAGTGGGACCTTCTCAGAGCAGTGTATGAGGGAATGATGAGCACACTACTAGAGGACAGTCAGAGATAGTTGTAAAGCAGTAGATATGACTAAACATCACAATTCCAACATTTAAATGACATCAGTAGACACAGTAACACTGTGCTCAGAAGCTATCAGACTGTGAAAGAATGTTAAACAAATGGATGTAGATCTGATTCTATCATCTATAATTTTCTTACTACCATAGAATGCTGCTAATAGTTTAAAAATCCTGCTTGTAAGCTCACAATTTAAAACACTATTTGATAATTGCATTTAACCTCTGCAGATATTTACCACCAAAGGCATCTTTACTTATGGGATAGCACACATTTTATCATGTATGGGCAAGGAATTTAGGCTTTAACATACTGGAAAGTAAACAACAATAAAGAGGGCAACATTTTATTTGCCACTCAGAAATTAAAAACTATGAAGTGAACATATCAGGTCTAATGTTATTGTACACTATATCTAAAGTGTTGAATACATATATGAGGAAATTTAAATGAAAGATTAAATGCTGAAGGGAACTAATGAAGTATAGCTTGATAGAGCTGATTGCAGACTGAAAAAGACTTCATCAAGTAATGGACTGTAACCATTATGAAGGACGTTAATATGTTCAAAAGAGCCAGGAGTTAAAGGATGTTGACGGGGATGCAGCCAATTTGTTATTTGTAAAGCAAAGATTTACACTATCAAATCAGTGAACCCAGTATAGCTGACAATGTTTTTTGTTTGGTGCTCAACAATTCAAAAGTGAAAGCAGCTATAGGATGTCTTGAGTATATCCTTTCAGTGGAGGAAAGTAAACATCACATAGCCAATGTTATTTGTAAGAGGCGACTGGTTGAATTAAGGAATGCTGACCATGATAAAATCATGGAAAATCTATCAAATCTGGTATGACAATACAAGCAATATAGCAATGCTGCAAAAATATGGACTACATGAAAAGAAACATGGAAGAGCTCTTCGATCTTGTAGCCCAGGCAGGTATGACCCTAGCCCTGAGTAGCATCCTGCCTTTGCCCAGAATGATACCACAGTACAAGGACAAATGATTGACTTCAACAATTAGCTAAACTTCTGGTGTCATTCTAAGGGGATCCAGTATCTGTCTGCCTGGGCCGACATGGTCGATAGACCACGATGCTTTGCCAGAGATGGTCTGCACCTGTCACCCCTGGGATTCCGGATACTGGCTAAGGCTCTTGCCACCCCTATAGTGTCTTTTTAGGCAAGGTTCAAATGACAAATTCACCACCATAACAGGAACAGGCAAGCAAAAACTGAGGATAATGCTACTCAATGCTAGAAGTCTAAATCTCAAAATGCACTCACTTGAGGCACTCCTTAAAATGGAGAACATCGATATCTGTGCAGTGACTGAGACCTGGTACAAGGCCCTAGAGAGCACCCCTGTATTACCAGGCTATAACTCATACCACACTTTTTGGCCATCTAGCCTGGACCAGAACACCAAAGGTGGAGGGGTGTCCATATTCATTAAGGCTATCCACACCTCCAGACTAGATGCGCAGCATAATGCATCTGAGATTATCCAAGTGCAACTAACTCTGGGCAAAACTGCAATCCAAATTGTAACTTGCTACAGATCCCTCACCATGCTCCAGGATTCCCACTCCTCTTTTCTTGATATACTGGAAAATATTAGGGTTCAACCAAGCACCTTAATAATGGGCAATTTCACCTACCCCACCATTAACTGGGAAAACTATTCACACACCAACTCCTTTGCTCAATGCTTTCTGGAATTCATAAATTCCAGTGCCCTGGATCAACTTATCCACACCCCCATCAGGGTTAACAATATCCTAGACTTAGTCATTACCAACATGAGTGACCGGTGTTCCACATCTGAAATCAACTCCTCGTTGGTCAGATCTGATCATAAGCTAATCACCCTAGATATCCACATCCCGCCCCCACTCACCATTAAGGAAACCACAGTAAGACATTTCTCCAAAGCCAACTTCATGCTTCTTAAGACAGAAGTGGTGAACTTCATGACACCCATGCAGATGGACAATACAGTTACGATTGCTGAATCCTACACAAATATACTCTATAAGCACTTACATGAGTGCATGAATCGTGCTATCCCAAACAGAATCAAGATGCTATCCTCCAAAAAAAGGAAGCCAATCTGGTGGTCCCCTGCCATAAACAAACTCTACAACAGAAGGAAGAAACTGTTGCAAAAGAGTAAAATCCCATGAGTGGAGGAGCTGCCTGGTCATCCTCAGTAAGAAGTTGAGATCCCTTATAAGATCCTCGAAAGCTAGCTACAAAAACAAAATTGCCACTGATACTAAGGGCAACCACAAAGCATTCTATAGCTATGTCAAGAATCTCAATGGCAACACCCAGATCTGCTCTGAGTTACAGCACAATGGCATGAAAATTACAGAACCAACTGATATTGCCAACATCCTGGCAGATAGGTTCACTACTAACTTTACCCCCCTCTCACCCCCTAAAGGGTCCACATCTGTACTCACATCTATTCAGGTAAAAGCTGCACTCTTTAAAACCAAAAACACAGCATCCATGGGACCGGACAACATCTCAGGCTGCGTTTTACATGAACTTCAGAATGAACTGGCTCCTCACCTAAGCACCATGTTCAATCATAGTCTCACATCAGGCTTTATGCCCACTGAATGGCGCACAGCAACAGTTATCCCACTTCACAAAGGGGGAGCCACCACTGATCCTGGGAACTATCGCCCTATTAGCCTGACGAGCTATGGAACGTATCATTATGGAACTCATAAACAAAGACATTGATAACCTTCAAACTCTGGACCCCACCCAGTTTGGGCTTGCAAAAGGCAGATCATGCCTTCTGAACATGATCAACTTCTTTGAGGCAGTCACCAAAGCCATAGACGAGGGTAAGGTGGTTCACACAGCCTATCTTGACCTCACCAAGGCTTTCAATGTCATCCCCCATTCTGGAATTATAGCTAAACTCACTAAACTAGGTATAAATCCATACATCACAAGATGGGTTGCCAACTGGCTCACTGACAGAACCCACACTGTAAAAGTTGCAGACTCCAAATCTGACTTCATACCAGTGACAAATGGAGTACCACAGGGTTCAATCCTGGGACCTCTCCTGTTTGGTATCTACTTCTCTGAAGTACAGGCTAACACAGAAGACTGCAAACTAGGAGCCATAGTCGAGTCCCCAAATGATGTGGACATCCTACAGAAGGGTCTCACTGAGACAGATGCCTGATGTCAGAGGCATGGCCTCAAGCTCAATGCCAAAAAGTGCATTGTCATCCCCTTTGGTAAAAACTCTGTACCCATGAACTACCACATAAATGGCAGTCTACTTAAAGTTGAATGTGATAAGAGACCTTGGGACCCAGGTGGACAGTAGTCTCTCCTTTGATAATCACATCACCACAGTAGTCAGGAAATCCTTCTAAGTGGCACACCTCATCACAAAAGGGTTCTCATCCAGGAAAAAAGAGGTCATTGTTCCCCTCTACTCGTCACTCATTAGACCCATTATAGAATACAATGCCCCTTTTGGAATGTACCTCACAAGACATCTGCAGCAGGTGGAAAGACCACAGAAGTACCTCACAAAGATGATAACTGGCCTCAAACAGATGCCCTACACTGACCGTCTCAAACATCTCCAGCTTTACTCTGTAGCATATCGCCAACTCTGAGGAGATCTCTGCCTAACATATAAAGCTATGTTAAACCCAGAGCTGTTGGACATGCTACACCTTAAGAAATCCCAATCCCTCTGAGCTACATGCTCTAGGGACCTAAACCTTGTCACCACAATAAACAGGACATGCTGGAGGGTTACACTCCTGTCCCAGAGACTTCCTATACTCTGGAATAAGCTACCCGTCTATGTCAAGCAAAGTTCCTCATTAGCACTCTTCAAGAAAAATCTTGATGAGTGGATGGGAAATAGGAAATACACCCCGGGGATCACTTCTGTGGCTCTGCTCAACAGGGGCACAGGAAATTAACTTTCTTGGGTGGCGTAAGCCTGGGAACCTTGTTGGCTAGGCTTACTTAGGCCCTTGGGCTGATAGCCTAGTACCTACCTATGAACCTATAAGAAGAAATTACAGCATAGAACAGCAATACAAAAGCAGTGGAAATGCTCAGACATGAGCAGATAAAAACAAACAAGTTTTAGTGATGTTACTAATATCCAGTTATTCATAATCTGGGGTTCATGGTGACTCAACAAGTAACTTTGTTTTTTACAAATTACATTTCTCCCAAAAGTATCTAACATGTTGTCATGCCACCTGAATCAGAAATTGAATTTTAAAAGCAGTGACTGCACAATGTTTTCAAGCAGTCAAATCCCCCCCTCCCAACACACATTTAATCACACATAAATATAACAAATTTAAGGTCATACAACCTTGGAAAAGAACAAAAAAAAATGTCTTCCTCAAAATTTTGTCTGTTCGAAACTATGATTATACAATGTAACTGTGGCTTCTGATGCTCTTTTCCAATTCATTCAAATACAAATTCATTAACTAGTCTGTGGGGAAATGTAATTTTCTGCAGTGTAATCTGACAACTTCTTAGGAACCTTTCTAAGGATTTTTCAGCTTTAATGACACTACTATGATGTAACATGTGGTTGATTTCAACTAGACATGACCAGAAAACATTACAATGCTATAACTTCACAGTTGAATTAATGAAATTAAAAAAGTACTATGGCAACTTCATTTTTAGCAGGGAGCATATCCTTTTACCCCTAATCTCACCACTAATATATTTTAAACCAAAAGTTAACATCAGAAAAAAGCAAACATTTTGCCTAACCAGAAAAACTTTTTTTTTCTCTAAGGATCTATGACTTTGGAATTAAAATATATTAGCAGCAAAAGTGTAGAGGCAAAACCCTTTCTCCAATATGAAATGCAAAGAGTATTCCCCACCACAGAATATGATACTAAAAATAATGCATTTGGTTTTAGTTTATCAGTTTTACAGTATGGAATTATTTCATTAATATTTAGAGCCTGTGTCAATAATATAGATTTACACTACATTTTGAGAGTTGAAAATTTAAATTTGATGCATTTTCCTTAAGAATTAAAGGGTTTTTAATAAATATAAAACATATCTTTCTATATTTAAGTGACCCTGAATAGTTACATTATAGACGTAAAGTCAAAGCTTATGCAGGCTGAAAAAAATATGGGTTATGCATAGATCTGGTTAATAAGTTTGTCCAATTTTCTTCAGACCAACACCAATGCCCTAACAGGTAACTGAGTAACGATGGATTTGTCCAACACTGCTTTCCCACGTCATTCACTTATATTTGGTAATTAAATTGTGAGCTGAAGTTAATAATATATAATAATGGGGTGTGGAGCCAAAGCCCTTTACTTCCACAGTACTCATTCTGTTTCAATAACTTTCACACCTACCATGTGAAATTCACAGATGTGATGTCAGGTGATGTCCAGGGATGTGGTGAGAGGTGGCTGATTTCAGACAGCTGTCCACCATTGGCCAAGTAAAGTTGCTTAGGTTTTACTCACTTACCATGTTGTCAGAGAATCATTACTAGTTTAAAATACTTTGACACTGAAGGTTTTTTCTATTTAGTGCCTTCAGCATTCATAATTCATGATATAATGATGAACATAATTGAGTGAATCACAATATGATCAGAAAGAGGAGACAGCAGCACATAGTCACAACAAACACACACACACACACACACACACACACACACACACACACACACACACACACACACACACACACACACACACACACACACACACACAAAACACCCTAAAACTAAAACAATGACATGAACTTAGTTTTGGAATACAGAACTATGGAAAGAGTCAAGAAAAATGTTAACAACAGAGAGGAGAACTAAAATGCAATCTATTAAAAAAATTGAAAGAATTTAAATAAATGATTTTGCGACTGAATTCTACATACATGCAAACATAAGAAAGAAAGAAAATACAGATAACAGAATTCATGGGGACATTTCACTGTTTTATTAAGTCATGCAGGCACACAATGGAACAAAAATGGAAGAAACTCATTTAACAAAGGATGTTATGATGAAATGTAATTATAAAGCTTCCATGTATAAATAAAGAGAAGCTTAAAAAAAGTTTTTTTTATTCCTGCAGGACCTCACCAGATGGCTTCTCCTCAATTAACCTATTTGTTCCAGGGAACAGGAGCTTGGTATTCTTATGCTAAGTAAGATCCCAGTAGCCCATTTATTCCTGCCCAGGAATCCCAACCCTCCCTTCATTTCCCTGCAAAAGTTTGATAGTAAGGAGTAGTCCAGCTTGCTGGTCATGTGGAGTGTCCTATATTCTCTCTCTCTGGGAATACCCCCTTCTCCCTCAACAGCTGTTCTGAGCCCTGCTAATGATGCTTTCTGAGAGAAAGCATGCCTCCATATACAAAGTCCTCTCAGGTTACACTGTGATGCACTCGGACAGCATGGGCTTGATAGGTTTGGTGTCTATTGGTTGTAACACCTTGTGCTCCGGCTAGATATCACCCATGTGACAAATCCGATTTTCCGTTCCCCCCCCCCCCATGTGGGAGAGCTGGCAGTGACCACTCACTCCCCTTCTTCACAGCCAGCTCCTAGAAACACATGATCAATTAATCAAATTTGAGCCACCTGTGGCCTAGTCAAGGCTTTATCCCTCTATGTCAGGGAGCTTGCAAGATGAAAAGATTATCAGCAATTTTCAAAACCAGATGTAGCTAGGGCTGTAACACTCTCACATATAATTACAATAAGAAACTGGGTCAGCTGGCCTTGGACATAGTAATAATTCATATCTATAGTGACATTTCTGTATACTTACCTTGAACACCCATACCTTCTTATGGCATTGTAGCATTCTTGGTTGGATTCCTTTACTGAGGAGTTACAAATCAGTAATAGCAGCATATGAAAGGGGACAGTATAAGGAAAAAGATGCCAATAAGACTGCTAACCTTTGGGTGTACTACAGTGGAGATGTTAACAACTGTTCATCATTTATTACTCGTGTTTTCATATTTACATTCACATTTTCATAACTGAGTGAGTTACATGTTACATTAAGGCACAGTCATAACTGGGGCAGAGGAAATGGGGTGGCTGCTCCAAGCACAAGCTGTTGGGGGTGATTGCCAGGTGCAGATGGTGCGCAAGTGCTTTACTGGTATTGACTTATGAATGCCAATGCTGCATTTGCTGTCACAGCAGAAGTGCCCAATATGTGAGTAACTGCAGAAGGCTGCCGTTTACAGTAGTGACAAGTATTTTGCCACAGTTCAGGAGCAGAAAAGAACTTTTTTTAGGGGAAAACTTTTTTGGTCCTTAACTTTGCGTTGAGGGGTACTTGTTTGGGGAACTGCACAGGGTACCAAATGACCAATCTATGGTTCTGCTGGGGGGCACAGAGGTGAGACAGAAACTCCACTGTCACTGTCCATTGTATAATGTCCTATGGTGGACATATTGTCAGTTACTTGTTAGTAATTATGCAGGGATGCAGCACTTTCATGTGTACATTAATATTTCCAAACCAACTTAAATTACAAACTATAGCTAACATCAAATAAGACCTTAGATAAGCTGTAGAAAATTGTCTTTGATATTTGCACTGTAAGTTGCAGTTTAAGAGTTATTGCTATATTGGTTATATCTTGCAAGGATATAACTGCTGGCCAGCTTCCAAAGCTTCACCGCACCTTCCACGTGCCAAAAGTATTAATCAGCATGAGCTGAGCTGAGTGAAAGGACAGGTTTGGGGGCCAAGCCCTTCAGAGCTTTCTTGCTGCTGAATAGTACACTCTGAGGCTTTCAGGGATTGATGATTGGCTTGTACTATTCCTTTGCTGGGCAGATAAGTTCCCTTTAGGGGAAAACCTTTTATTTAAGAATTGTTTGTTTGATAACACTTGTTCAGGAAAGTTATTTTAAAGCTAGGAGTCTTGTTCTGATGGACTGTCATGAGACTATATTTAAAGCAGGCTTTTAAATGAGACTGGTCGTTTTTCCTGTTAGTTAAAAGTTGTTTAAATCATTTAAAAAATGCATTTTTATGGAGAAATTGTGTTTATTTTACTTTTTTTGAGGATGACAAAGCATGTAAAGTGCTTTTTTCTGTGTTTTTCAGTGAAAAAGTGACCTTTAAAGAATTTAAATGTTTATTGTTTTCCTTGGGAAAAGAGGCACTATTTTCAGCTTGACCATGGAACAAACTGTCGATCCCACGGTCAGTCCTTTTTCCAGCCACGAAAAGAAAAAATTAAGGAAACAGCTTTTCCCACAACAGCTAGTTAGCAATTTGGGTGATTCTGCTGTGGCCAATAGTTGTACCTCAGCATACTCATCTTTTATCCTAGACACATCTGAAGTAGCACCTTTAGCCAGTATGGACCAAGGGATAGCCATGTCCTCTGCTGCTGTTGGGGTTCCCTCAGTGGATAAGGGAGAGCCACTCTTGTTGGTCCTGGGAGGGGGAACATGGAAGGCTTCCTTGTTTTGTCAAAATGTTGTGCCCATCTCTGGGGGAAGCTGCTGCTGGCCTAATTTTTTCTGGTCAAAACAGAAACAGAAAATGAAACACGTATCTACTCCTCCTCAAATTTCATTGGACAGGAGTAATTTACTGTGTCTGGCTCAGGGTTTAATTCTGGCTATTGCCCCTTCTTATAAATAGTTTCTGGAAAAAGAAAGAGGGATCCCGCTTTTCCTGAAGAGATTCAAGATTCTAAATCTGGACAGGAATATGAAGGGACAGATACAGGGTTTTCTCCTTAGATTTCTGATTCTAACTCAGAGAAGAGTTCCGTTTCTAATTCTCCCAGTGGGAGTTTATCTTTCTCTGGCACTATTTCCAGAATGGGCCAGCGTTGTTTGTGGGAGAACACTGAGGTTGCTCAGTCCCTCAGAAAATAATATGAGCTGTTGCAGGCTATTCCAGTTTTTTCAGCCTTGGAGGATGTGCGTGTTGTTGCTTGCAGTTTTCCTGATAGTCAGCCAGCTGCTTAATCTTTTAAGTTTTTATACACTCTTCCTAAAAACTGACCCAGCAGCAACAGCTTTAGTAAATCCTACTGCTGCTAAACATTTAGTTAAACCCAATCTTACCTTTTCTGCTAAGGTACTACAGTGGTGGTGCTGCGGTAGCGTTGTCACCTCACAGTAAGATGTTGTCCTGTTCGATTCTCAGCTAAAGCGTCTTCTGTGTGGAGACATGCGTGAATGGGTGTACCTTCGTTGAAGGTTGTACGTCAGAGCTGGCAACTCGGCACGTAACAATCTACTGCCAGTCATTAGTGGACCGGAGTTCCGCTGTGGCGACCCCTAACTGGGAAAAGCCAAAAGACAACAACAACAACTTTTTCTGCTAAGGATGTGAAAATGATTGAAAATGTGGGAAAAAAAGTGTTTGCTTCTGCAACTCTAATTTTCAGAATTTTGAATTGTCAGGCTCATATGTTAATGTTTTGTTCTGAGGAATGTTTTATCTTCATTTTCTCTTGTAAGGAAAATCTGCTTTAAATAATTTAGGTTATTCTATTATATAAGTCACAACTCATTGTATACAGTGTGTGTATGACTGTCTTGATACTTCTTCATGGACTATGGCCACTGGTACCATTTTTAGGAGATTTGCTGGGCTACATTCTCAGAATCTTCCAGATGATGTTAAAAATCAGATATTCATTTCTTCCGTAGATAAAGACTTAGTTGTTGGCCCCTCTGCTGCAGAGGTGATAAAAAGTGTGAAGAGATGGGTAAGCTGATACATGGAATTCTTTAAGATTTTTCAGCCATCCTTTTCCAAATTGTCTAAGGGATTCTCTAACCCCTCAGCCAGTTTTGGCAAAAAACAAAGTAAACAGTCTCACCAAAATGCAAGTTTAACAGACTTTTGAGAGGAAATGGCAAGGGGGTTCCAAAAATGAATTCTGGAACTTTCCAAAAACCAGGGACAGTAGAACAAGTGAGAATGACTGTTTAAGATCCCCCTTCTCACCCTATTAGTCCCTTTCCATTCCAGAAAGTTGGAATCTTCACTTTTGTCTTTGGCAACAGATAGCTTCAGACAAATGGATTCTGAAGATCATTCATGAAGATTACCAATGGCAGTGAGAGGAAATTCCACCTTTTTCAGTGGGTAACACCCCATCCACCAGATCAGGCTCTTATTTTCACTAGTCCATCATCACGTGCAGTTTCCAGGAGTGATAGAACTAGTTCCTCCTTCTCAGGTGGGAAAAGATTTTTATTCAAGAAAGAAAAATGCTTGCAGACCAGTTCTGGATCAATCTCTATGCAACTATGATAGCGTCCAAGTTCAAAATGATGTCACTTTACAAGATATAATCTCTTCTTCCTCATTCAAGGTTTCCAGTGACTCTAGATTTTAAAGATGCTTATCATCATACCCTTGTTCATCCAGACTTCAGGTGTATCTTAAGGCTCTGTGCGCCTACATCATATTTTCAGTTCTCTGCCTTACCTTTTGGACTATGCACTGCACCAAGAGTGTTTACAAAATGTCTAGCTCAAGTTATAGCTCACTGGAAGCTACAGGGAAAAGCTATATCTATATCTAGATCTATGCCTAAGGTTTTCTATGCAGTCCTCGCCCACTGCCCAGGAATACCTCAGGATTTGGGGTCTCATGGCGTCTATGATCCTCATAATACACCTGGCAAGACTCCACATGAGGAAGATATAAGGGTATCTGAAGTCTCTTTGGTCCCAATACTAACAGCCTTTGTTTTTCAAATCCCAGTGCTGGGGTTTGTCAGAAGAGAAATCATTTGGAGGAGACAGCAAATATCCTTAAATCCAGGTTTCACCTTCTCCCTCCCTATTCCAAAGTAGTCAACAGAGACACCTTGGACTTTGCTTGGAGGGCAGTTTCAGGAGAGATAAAAGTTCAAGGTGTGTGTGTGTGTGTGTGTGTGTGTGTGTGTGTGTGTGTGTGTGTGTGTGTGTGTGTGTGTGTGTGTGTGTGTGTGTGTGTGTGTGTGTGTGTGTGTGTGTATGTGTGTGTAATACCAAGGACAGATCCAAGCATATGCATATAAGAGAGAAGCATTGTAATTGCTCTACTATACAGAGAAAGACAGATACGTGTTTTTAATCTTAACCTCATTTTAAATTCATTGCTACAGTCTGTATCTGTTTAGCTAAGGTCTTTAAGCCAGTATTTCTGATTCCTGTACATAGTTGCATTGCATTTTTGCTATTTTAAGTGGTCTGACTGTTGTTATTAAGCATTGGTTTCATTCTTGTGCATTGAGTATATGTCAGGCTAGTTCAGGACTTGTCTTTGCACTGGGGCAGTTCCAGGCCAGTCATCTCAGAGCTAAAGGTCTAATTGTTTTTCCCTTCCACCCACCCTGCTGAAGTTGTGTTCTTAAACCTAGTGTATCTGTTGATATTCTTTGTGTTTCACTGTTGCAGTCATCACCTGGGGGTTATCCCTGCTGTGATAGCCCTCGGACAACCCGAATACCAGAGTCAATGTATTTCTGCACCAGCTGCTGTTGCATGCTGACTGACGTCAGGACGTCAGTGCTATAAAGGAGAGCAGCCGATGCCATTACATCAGTCTTTCTTGCCGTGGAGCCCATAGCAGAAGCAGTTCACAAGTGTGCCGGTCGGTCGCTACCAGAGTTTTGATTTAAAATGTCTAAAGCTAAGTACCCCATCGAGGATCCTTTTTTTCTTGCACTAACAGATGTCCAAAAAAGTTAACAATTGTCTCACTTGTGGAAAGCAAATACCACACCGAGACTTCCACTCATACTGCATCACTTGTTTAGGCCTAGATCACGACATCCCCCGTTGCTGGTTCTGTGCCCTCTTTAATGCAGGAGCCATTCATCATAGAGCTCTTATTGTAGCCAGGGATTTTCATCTTCCATCTTTGCATTCTGAGATAGCGTCAGTCAGCCAACCTTCTGTAGACATTCTGAAGAAATGTAAGGATAAAGATAGACACAAACCACTCAAGGCTAAGCCTTCCAATGACACTACCACTAAGCAGGTCATCAGTTCTCCAGAATTCAGTGAGGTGCTTTCGCAGCCCCTGATGCCCAATTCGATACCTTCACAGGCCTCTCCCAAGACCCTTTTGGTGTCTGGTAGGCCACAGAAATCTTCCTTGTCTTCTGATCCTTTGGTTGTCTCTGCCTCAGTTGGGTCCGGAGCCATGACACAGGCACTGGCTTCTGAGGAGGCCTTTTACACTACCGATTCCAGACAAAAATTGATGTCTTCTCTTCTGACTACCGTTCCTCTCAGACCAATGGATTCACTTAGGCCTAGAGGCAAGGCCATTCCCAGGAAAACTACCTCTAGCCACCATGTTACTCTTGCTCCTCCTCCCCAAACTCAAATGCTTAAAATGGCAGAGGATCTTATCTCCCTTATCAGGGGCAGTCAGGCCACAACTTCTAAAAGGAAAAGATACCTTTCTCCTGATATACTCACAGAACAGGATTCTGAGGAATCTGATTATTCAGAGTTTGAAGAGGAACAACAACCTCTGACTACTTATGAAGATTCAGATGCAGAGGAATCCATTACGTCTGCCTCCCCACCAGAAGATCTTTCCTTTGGGGAAACCATTCACACCCTCAGGAAACATTTCCACTGGGAATCCTAGGACTTCCCTCAGTCTAAGGAAAGACTAAGAGAGTTTCAAGACCTGCCCTAGCACAGACCCTTGGCCATCCCTCCTATCTTAGAGGTGGTTGATGATGTCTTCCAGGAATCCAGTTTAACTCCTGATGCCCTCCCACCTGCTCTCAGAAAACCTGACAGGTACTACAGAGTACCAGATTCTCACAAATACCTGTACAGAAATCCTGCTGCAGACCCGGAGGTCATTACACAGGGACCAAAAGGAGCTAAGGCTAGTTCTACAAGAATCCTACTCCTTCTGACAAGGAATCCAGAGCTCTGGACAGATGGGGTAGAAAAGTATACACCTCTGCAACCTTGGGTATTAGAGCACTCAACTGTCAGTTCTACGTGTTAAAATATCAACAACACACTTTGGAACTGTTAAAACAAAAAATGTCTATCTTTCCTGACTGTGACAATTAGAAAAAGCTAGCAGATTTACTGCACTTTACTTGTCAAGTGGCTAAACACTCATTACACTGTGGATATGTTGCCCTAGAAGCCTCTAGCGGGGCAGCAGTGTTAGGATCGGTCATTAGGAGACATGCATGGTTGAAGGAACAACCTCTCCCTCATCATGTCAAATCTAACTTACTTGATGCACTCTTGGATAAGGACGACTTGCTTGGAGAAAAAGCAGAAGAGGTGTTTAAAAAGATGGAAGACAAAGCAAAATCTATGCAAACAATAAAATATTTCCTTCAGGTACAACCTCCTAGGTTCAGCAGGAATTTTCCCTCAAAACACTGGTCCTTTCCTGCACCTAGCAGTCAGGGACAAGGTAAGCCCTGCAGGGAAAGACCACCCGGACTCCCACCTCATGGACAGCAGAGAATCAAACAGTGGACCACTCCCTCTCCAAAGGCAGGGAGTTCTAAGGCATCCATTTATGGCAAAAATTCTCAATGACTCCCTCCCCCCCTGTCCTCTTTCTGCTCACCAAAAACTAGGAGGAAGGCTCTCCCTCTGCAAAGAAAACTGGCTCTTTGTAACAAAGGACTATTTTTCAGGGATACAAATTCTCCTTCAACGAACTCCCAGTTCTAAGAGGGTACCCAGACTTGTCTCCAAATCAGTGGGCAGAGGCACTGAAACAAGTCCAAACTCTCATATCCTAAGGGGCAGTAGAACCTGTCCTCTCAGATCAAACAGGCAAAGGCTTTTATTCCAGACTATTCATGATTCTCAGAAAAGAGGGCACTTGGTGCCCCATCCTGGATCTATCCATGCTGAACACCTTCCTGGTGGTCCCCAAATTCAAAATGTTAACCTTACAGCAACTGCTGCCTCTGCTGACAAAAAATGCCTGGTTAGTAACGCTAGATCTAACAGATGCCTACCTCCACATCCTCATAAGGGATTCCTGCAGGAAATTCCTTCACTTCAGAGCAGGGTCACAACACTTTCAGTTCTCTGTGCTACCCTTTGGCTTATCTACTGCTCCTAGGGTATTCACCAAATGCTTAGCTCCGGCTATAGCCTTCTGCAGGCAGAAAAATACACAAATTTACTCTTATCTGGATGACTGCCTCATTCAGGCAGACTGCAAAGAAAAGCGCCTCAAGGAGCGCCTCTTTGTCAAAACCCTCCTAACCTCCATAGGGTACACCATCAACAAGAAGAAATCAAAGCAAATAACCTCCAGGAAGATCATTTTCTTGGGAGCACTGCTGGACACAGCATCCCAAATGACCTTCCTCTCCCCAGAAAAGCAGAGCTTCTTCCCCTCTATTTCACCCAGCTGGCTTACAAAACTGACCTCACTACCAGGAAGTTCCTCCAAGCCTTGGGGTACATGGCATCTTGCATCCTTCTAATTCCTCTGGCCAAACTTCACATAAAAAAACTTCAGTGGTACCTAAAGAACCTTTGATGTCAGCATTCTCAGCCTCTAGAGGCCTCTCTCCCTCTAATCCCCTGTATAAGGGCTGAGCTTCTCTGGTGGGCAAGAGCCTGTGCTCAGAACAAGGGTGTTTTCTTCACCCTTCATCCAGCTGGGGAGACCATTACCACCAATGCCTCAGACACATCTTGGGGAGCTCACCTAGAAGGCAGGTGCACCCAAGGTCTTTGGGATGCACAGCACCTTCCCTTACACATCAACCTGTAGGAAATGATGGCAGTACAAAAGGCTCTGACTTCCTTCAAACCCCATCTCAAGCCCGGGTTTCTCCTTATCAAAACAGACAGCACCACAGTAATGTGGTACATAAACAAACAGGTAGGGACCCAATCTTACCTTCTCTGCAGGCTAGCCATGAACCTATGGCTGACAGCCTCTTCCATGGAACTACACCTGATAGTCCAATACCTACCAGGGATCAACAACACCCTGGAAGACCACTTAAGCAGAAACTTACTGGACCCCCATGAGTGGCAGCTCCACAGAAATGTTTTTTAACAGATCACTCAGGAGTGGGGAACTCCGGAGGTGGATTTCTTTGCTTCACACCTCAAACATCCGCTAAAAAAATTCTGTACCAGGGAGTATCACCACCTAGTGTGGAAGGTGGATGCATTGACCTTCCCTTGGAACACTCTCTTTGTGTACACATTCCCTCCTTGCCTCTTATTCCAAAGGTACTGATTAAAATAAGGGAGGAGAGACTGAAAGCCATCCTCATTGCTTCAAATTGACCCAGACAACATTGGTACCCCTTACTGCACAGCCTGACCTTCCATCCTCTCAGGCATCTTCCCCTGATCTCAGACCTCTTAACTCAGGTGGAAGGGGGGGAATGCTGCACCCAGACTTGCAGAGTCTCAAAATATCAGCATGGCTAATACTCTAAAGGCAAACAAGGGGCCCCTGTTAAGCAAACAGGTCCTAGACATTATCACAGAGGCCAAAGGCCCAGCACCAGAAAATCTTATGCAGGAAAATGGAAATGATTTTGCTCCTGGAGCCAGTCCAGAGGGGGCAATACCTCACAACCTTCCATCCCTCTTATCCTGGACTACCTATCGGAGCTACTTAATAGTAGCCTCTCCTTCTCCTCTATTAAAATCCACACTTCAGCCATCTCAGCTCATTTTGATACAGAACAGCCCCTATTCTCCCATCCTTTGATTAAACAATTCTTCAGAGGGGCTTCTAATATCAGATCTCCCAGAAGGTCACCCACTCCAGCCTGGCACCTGAATTATGTTTTGGAAAAACTTACTTTACCACCCTTCGAACTTGCTGCTTCAGCAGAACTAAGATACCTCTCCTGGAAGACTGCTTTCTCCCAGCTATAACCTCAGCCAGGAGAGTTTCAGAACTTCAGGCACTGATGGCCATTGAGCCCTTCATCATCCTCCATGAAGACAGTCTTCCTGAGGACTAATCCCTCCATTATGCCCAATGTGGTATCTAATGTACCTCTCTATCAGGCCCTGCATTTACCAACCTTCTTTCCTAACCCTCAAAACAAGGGGGAGAAAATTCTGCACTCAATAGATGTGCATAGGCAGCTCAAATACTATCTAGACTGTACCAAACCCTTCAAGAAAATGGACCAACTACTTGTTAGCTTTGCCCCAGGGGCAGAGGGGAAGCCCATTTCCAAACAAACCATTTCCAAATGGATATCACACTGTATCTATTTCTACTACAGATTGCATGGAAAAAAAACCCTAAGTCTATTAGAACCCATTCCACTAGGGCAGCCTTCACTTCCACAGCATTCCTCAGAGGAGTTCCCACCAGGGATATTCTGGAAGCTGCCACTTTGACTTCTGTCCATACCTTTACGAAGCATTACCACCTACCTCTATTTTCTAAGGGTTTGCCTGTGCAGTTCTGCAGGGCATGTTGACCCATTCCTAGGTATCTTACTAAGCCTACCACCCCTATCCTCAGCTTTGGGAATCCTCCCACAGGTGATAACTGCAACAGTGAAACACAAAGAACATAGTACAGTTGTGTACACTTACCATAAATGTAGATGTTCGAGTGCATTCACTGTTGCAGTCCTGGTTTCCCACCCTCCTTCCCCCTTATATCTTCTTTTTTTAGGGAGGCATAACTTTCAAAAGGTGGCTTTTAGCCACCAGGACCATTTACCATATTTACTTGGGCCTCTGACGGGTTAGGGCAAGAAACACTGATGTAATGGCGTCGGCTGCTCTCCTTTATAGCACTGACGACCTGATGTCAGGCAGCAGGCGACAGCAGCTGATGCAGGAAAACATTGACTCTGGTATTCGGGCCGGCCGAGGGCTACCACAGCAGGGATAACCCACGGGTGATGACTCAAACATCTACATTTATGGTAAGTGTACACAACTCTGCTTTGCCTGCCCCTTATCATAATTTGACAACATAATTCCCTCCCTTTCCCCATTCATTGGCTGTTAACAATAAGCAAATAAGTATTGTTTTGTAAAATCTCTCCCCTTAAACTACTCCTCAGGCTAAAAGACCTTGATAAAATTGCTTAATATTAAGTGTACTGATAATACTTACATTGATTTTACTATCGAATTAGTGAGTTTTTTACTATAATTAATTGATTGGCTCTTGCTGGTGAAAGAATAAGATTTCCAGTCTAGTTGTTTTGTATTGAAATTTAAATACTTAGCAGTAAGTCCACCCAAACATATTTCTAAAATCGAGCTCCAGGCAGTTATAGTTAAACCTGCCTACAGAGTCATTCCTGTTGGTACCAGGAACCAGCACTTCCTTGCAACTTCTCTAGCCAGTCTGACTGAGATGGGTATCTTGAGATGGTGTAAGAACTGTTTCATATTGTTTGACGATCATCTATTAGTCAAACAGCATAACACAGTGTGTGAGAGATGTAAATATACATATCCTTAGAGGCAAAAATCTCAAACACCAAAATCATCAGCAGTACACCACATGTCACACCTCTCCAAGGCCATCATAATACACATAATTGATCAAATGCTGAGGTTCTAAAGATTAACTTGCCTAAACCTCAAAGACCTCCAAAACACAACACAGGCACAAAGCACACTCAGCATATTACGCCTACTTCCTTACATAGCATATGGAGTCCCAAAGTCACAGATGTTGAGCTCATAATGCAGGCAATGACCCAACCAAACACTCTTGTTGTAGGTGACTCCATTGTAAGACATACAGATGTTCCTCTTACCAGGCTGAACAAGGAAAGAGTGATGGTTATTTGCTTGTCTGATGCCAGGATCAATCAGATCAAGCGTGCACTCAAGTTCTTGAACAACAAGTACCAGTTTGACTCAGTCATAGTTCATGCTGGTGTCAAGGACTTGAGGTGCACCTCCATGGACTATATGGAGAGAGACATGATGGAGCTCTCAGACTACATGACCAAGGCAGATATGAGCCTGGCATTGAGCAACATTCTACCTTCTCCAAGAAGGATGATACCACAATAACAGCAAAAAATAACTGACTTCAATAATTGTCTTAGTTTTTATTGTTATTCAAAGGGGGTGCAATATTTGTCAGCCTGCAAGGATATGATTGACATATCACTCTCCTTTATCAGGGATGGCCTTCATCTATCTAATGTAGACCTTCAGTCATTGGAAAAGACATTGTCCACCCCCACAGGGCCTTTATTGTGCAACGTGAACCTGATAAACCTAACAACATAATGAAACTAGCAAAGGAACATATGAAGGTGCTACTGATCAATGCTTGGAGCTTGAACAAGAAACTCCATTCCCTACAAGCCTTTCATACCCTGGAAAACATTGATGTCTATGTAGTGACTGAGACTTGGTTTAAAATAGAGGACAACACTCTGACTGTACAGGACTAAAATGCCTAACACAGATTTAGTCCAGCTACAGCGCAGAAGAGAAAAAAGGTGGAAGTGTATCAGTATACATCCAGAAAAGACTAACATCAAGGCTAGTAAATCAGCATGATGCACTAGGGCTTCTTCATGTCCAAATAACCATCAGAAAGGTATTGTATCATATATTAGCTAGCTATAGAACTCCCTCTATGAAAAAAAGAAAGCCACAACACCTATCTACATGAACTAAAATCACTCAGCATTAAATCCAATACATTTTTCCTAGGTGATCTAAATTATCCAGCTACAGACTGGGAAACCTATACCACCACTAGTTCACAAGCAGAGATTCCTGGATTTTTTCAATACAAATGCCCCAGAACAATAAAGTCAGAATGCCCACTAGGGGGAATAACTTCTTGGATCTTGTCCTTACTAATATGGGAGCATTTTCCACAGCTCTTGTGTTTCTTCATCACTTGTTAGGTCTGACCATAAAGTAGTCTCCTTAGAAATAAAACTGAAACTAGAAATCCCTTCCACCCAAAGTACCTTTAGAAATGTCTTTAAGACAAACTACCTAGTCCTAAGTAATACATTGTCAACCTGAAAATCCCCACCAAACCCACTTAACTTCACTGAATACACAGAAATGTATACCATCACACTATACCAACATGTAAACAGCTGCAATAGATGCAGGTGTACCCTTTAAGAACAAGTGCAGAGCAAACACCAGAAAAAAACCCACATGGTGGAACTATAATATCAACAAGTTTTATAATAAAAGGAAAATAATTTTGACCAAAAGTAAGAAGAGTAATTCCCAGAATGCTAGAGCCCTTGTCACGGAAATAAACAAACAACTCAGGAGCTTCATAAAATCCACCAAAACTAAGTCTGAAGCTAAAAATAGCGACCCAAGCCAAAGTCCAGTCATAAAGCATTTTTTAGTTATGTTCGTAATCTCAAAAGCACAACTCAGCAATACACTGAGCTGCTTGTGAATGATATTATCTACACTGAGGCTGAAGATACAGCCAACGTTCTGGCTGATAAATTTCGCTGTAACTTTACTCCTCTCTCCCATCCATCTGTCCCTCAAGATATACCTGAAACTGGCTCACCTACAGCTATCACACAAGACCAAGTCCTAAAAGTACTATCAAAAGCTAAAAATATGAGGTCAGTGGGTCCTGACAACATTCCTGGATGGGTCTTAAATAGCATGAGGCACAACCTAACTGCAACCATAACAACAATGTTCAATCTCAGCCTCCATACAGGTTTTGTAACAAATGAATGGAAAACAGCTACAGTCATTCCCCTGCATAAGGGATGACCTTCCACAATCCCAGGCAATTACAGAACCATAAATCTGACCAACCTCATATGCAAAGCCCTGGAAAGACTTATCATGGAGCTAATCAATCAGGACATAGGGAACCTTCAAACACTGGGCCCATTTCAGTTTGGATTCATTAAGATCAGGTCATGCTTACTCAACCTTTTCTTTTTTTTTTAAAAGGTCACCAAAGCAATGGATGAAGGCAAAATGCTACACACCACATATTTTGACCTCGCCAAAGCTTTTGATGCAATTCCCCACTCAGGCATAGTAGAAAGTCTAAATAAATTGGGAATAAACCCCTATGTCACCTGCTGGATTACCATGTGGTTCACAGATAGGACAGAGATAATCAAAACAGTGGAAGTTACCTTCACAAATAGACCAGTCACCCAGGGTTCTGTGAAGTCAAAGCCAATACCAAAGGGTTCTGGATGATTGAGTTTGTGGATGACTGAAAGCTAGGAGCAGTCATTGACTCCACAAATGACTTACCCATCCTTCAAGAATGTTTGCCTCAGGTAAATAACTGGTGTCAAAATCAGGGTCTGAAACTTGTCAAAAAATTATTGTATCTTTTGGGAAGTTGTCTACCACAGAGAACTACCACATTGACAATATACTCCTAAGAGCTGGCCCAGTTGTTTGGGATTTGGGAACTTCATGTGGACAGTGACCTTACTTTTGACCAACGTGCGTCTTTTGTAAGCAAGTCCTTCTATATTGCACAGTTTATAAAGAAAGGGATTGTTTCTAGATCTAGGGATGTCATTTTCCCCCTACTCAGCCCTTATTAGACCAGTCACTGACTATAATGCTCCTTTTAACATGTATTTGTCCAAACACATGCAACAACTGGAACGTCCACAGTGATACCTTACTAAAAGGATGCAAGGCCTAAAAAACATGTCCTTCATAAACTGACTCAAAGCCTGGTGACCTGTGTTTGCCATACAAGGCATTCTCTTGGCCGTTACTGATGGATTTAATGCACATTAGCAAGTCAAATGGCATCAGAATTACTTGTTCTAGGGATCTAAACCTCTTTTGCAGCATAAACAGAACAGTATGTGGAACAGATTTCCCTGCTGCATACAACAAAGTTCATCCCTGTCCATTTTCATGTGCAATTTAGAACTATGGGATGGAAAACAGGAAATTTACCTTAGGATTTCCCAGTACTACTAATGGACAGAGGCAACTCCTAAATGCATTATCCTATACATGGGTCCCCTCAAATTATCTATGGTATGATCCATGTTATTCTTATCAGGGGTAGTATATTATTTTTGACCATGGGATAGGTAAGGCCAGTCTCTATGCAAATGGGATAGGTTAATTCAAGCACCAAAAGTGAAATTGACTAGACTTAAAATGGCCCACAACATTAGTTAGCCTAGTACTTGTTTATGAACCTATACTTACCCTGATCAATGCACTCAACTGTCTGAATCATCTCTCATCCCGAGGATCTCTTCAAGTTGTTACATACAATACCACAGTCATACCTCTCAATTGTCCAGAGTTTTGTAGAATGTTCAGATTTTTACCTCATATTTTGGTCTGTTTCTCATAAAAGTGCATTTTTCTGGTAAATTATTGACAAATCATTGAGGATTGAAGTCAGGAAAAATAATGAAAGACATTTGAGTTTCACCCCTCATACCCTTTAGAAAATTCATGCTAATGCAAAACCTGTTGTCCTATTAACTTTTTTTATGTTTGTAAGATCAATATTTAAAATGTGTTCCTATTTTTGGGCCTTTGTCCTGCCATTATTTATGTCTTTGTCTGCACATCTTGCTCTAAGAGGTTGAGAAGTATGACCACAGTCATGTGGTACATCAAGAAGGAAGGAGGAACCAAGCTGTACCCTCTTTGCAGACTAGCCATGTTAGCATGGGATATAGCGTCATAGTACAGTCTCACTTTACAGACATCCTACATTCCATCAGAGCAAAACTGTTTGGCAGACAAGCTGAGCAGGACAAAGGCAGACTCATGAATGGAAACAAGCTCAAGGCATGTTCCAAGATTTGATTCATCTGTGCGGAGTTCCTCAAGTAGACCTATTTGCCTTCTCTTTTAGGAATCAGCTGGCAAGAATCTGCTCCAGGACTCCATGCAAGAAGGCCTGGAATACAGGTGCCTTTTCATTTCCTTGGACAGGAATATTCCTGCATGCTTTTCCACCCTTTCCACTAATAGCTGGGTACATTTGAAAATTCAAAAGGAATCCTCCAAGATCTTTGTGGTAATTTCCTTCTGGCGCAGACAACAGTAGTTCTCCCTTCTTTTGGAAGTTACCAGGGCAATTACCACAAGCTTCCTCATAGACTAGATCTTCTCACACAAGATCAGGAGTGTTTGATACACCCCAACCCCAGAATACTGCAGCTGACTGCCTGGATGATAAGGTCTTAATGCCTGTTAGGCACCTGTTTACAGAAGATGTGCTGCAGGTAGTAATGGAGGCAAGAAAGCCTGCTGCTAGAAAAGCATATATTGGCAAATGGAAAAAAAAATTTCTAGTTATTGTCAACAACATAGCCAGCACCCATTCAGAGCTTGTTGTTCTCTGGTTTTGCAATATTTGTCTGAATTAGTATCCTATGGCATTTTTTACTCTTCCATCAAGGGTAATTTGTTGGCCATTTCAGCAAGTCTGTCCATAGAACCTCCTCTTTCAATGAATTCACATGTTAAAATGTTTTTGAAACGGGTTTTGCATAAGAGGTCTCCAAGAAAACCAGTGGCCCCTCCTTGTGATCTTAATTTTGTGTTACAAAAGCTAATACTTGTTCCATTTGAACCAATTAACTTGGCTGACTTCAGGTTCTTAACATGGAAACAAGTTTTACTGATTGTTCTGACCTCTGCAAGAAGGGTGTCAGAGTCAAACTTCTCAGTCGTCCCGAATAACTCAGTTTTTATCGAGTTTTGGGGTCCCAATAATGGGGTGCCACGATTCCTGAGTGGCACCCCATTATTTCCGATTTTTCAATCCATTTTTTAGATTTTCGCGCTTTTGGAGCTGATGTCATCATGTGCGCGGTGACGTCAGCTCTGTCAGCATGCCGAGCATCTATTTGAATACTCGGAGGACTGTGCTCATGTCACAGGAGGGAACTGCCGTTCTGGCAGAATACAGGATTCATCTGTCATAGGTACTACTGTTGCTGAATGATTTACTTTTTAAGCCAAGTCGGGCAGAACACAGGATTTAACTGCAGAGCTGAGCCACTAAGCTGTGCATCTGTCCTGTCACAGGTGGATTTCTTTACGCTTTAAGCCGTCTGTTTGAATAATGTTTTAAGCCATCTGTTTGAATACTGGGAGGATTTCTTTACGTTTTAAGCCATTTGGGCTGAATACAGGATTCATCTTCTTTACGTTTTGAGACAGAAGGTACCGGGTCTTCAGCGTTATATATATAGAATGAACTGCAGAGCCATGGGGTTCTAAAGGGTGTGTGTGTGTGTGTGTGTGTGTGTGTGTGTGTGTGTGTGTGTGTGTGTGTGTGTGTGTGTGAATGCCCCCAACGGAATACATCTGGTGGCCAGAGGTACTCAGGCTCAAACCCTGTACCTTGGGTGCAGGTAAAAAGAGCCTAAAGTCCCTAGCCACCATCATTTATGCATTTATGCCTCACATTTTTGTTCTGTTTCTCATTAAATCTCTGGTTTTCAGGGCAGTAAAACAAAATGTTTTACTCTAGCAATTTACTAGGTTTATAAGAGCAGTATTTGAAAAGTGTCCCTATTTTGGGGCTGTAATCCCCCATTATTGGCTTTGTTCTGCATTTTTGTGCTAAGAGGTTGAGAGCTATGGTGAGAAGTGAGAACTGAATTCATTAAATGATAGCCATTTAAGTTTGTCTTCCTGTCTTTCAGGAAACTGCTGATTTAGCTTAGTGGTATGTTGCTCTGATTGTAGTGCACAGGGTTCTGCATTCAAGACTTGGCAGTAAAATACATGGTGGTAACACAACATTTTATGCAAGCAACTTTTCAAAATTATACAAGCAATGTTTAAAATGTGTCCCTGGTTTTTGGCATTTTGCCCCCCCCCCACCAATTGAAAATAAGTACAAGAAGCTGTGCAACATGCCTATGGCTTACACTACTGTAATTCTGTATATATATATATATATATATATATATATATATATATATATATATATATATATATATATATATATCGTATGTAGAAGTAGACTGTTATCATGGAAATGTTCTGAATAGGGCAGTTTTGTCATTATTGGTGCATGCCTTTTTTTTCATTGTCTACTGGAAAAAAATGTTCAAACAATACATTTGAAATGCAATTGTGTGTGGAAGTAGACTTTTATGATGGAAATGTTCTGAATAGGGCAGATTTGTCATTATTGGTTAATGCATTTTTGTTTCATTGCCTACTGGAAAAATGTTTAAACAATAAATTTAAAATGCGCTCTAACTTAAGTAAGTAAACAAGTGTGCTATATTATACAAGGAATATAATTTAATAAAGTCAGGAAGGTGTATCAAACAACGCATGTATGTTTCTTGCTTTGTGTGCAAGGGGCTTCTGATTTGAAAACAGCCCAAAGGTAATCTTTATCCACCACTGGCCAGATTCATTTTCTTTGGATGTGGTGTGAGTTTCAGTGCTGTTTCAATGGATGTGAGTTTCAAGGGCAGAGAAGTTTTAATGCCAAGTCTATTTTCATTGTGAGAAAGTATTGTTTTGTTTAGCAGATATCTGTTAGTGTTTGTGCATTGTGCTATAAAATGTAAAAAAATTAAATCCAAATAATCATTGTAGAAGTGAAGCAGTATGCACACATTAGTGTTTATGGTAAATGGGGTGAAATAGCCAGGTAATGGGACATTTTGAATGGCTGCAGGGAGGACTCTGGTGCTATATTTGGGTTCTGTTCTTCAGTTTGCATTTGAAAGTTGGTATCCCACAATTCCATTGGAGTGAGCAGTGTTGTGTAATTATGTATGCAAATTTTACATTAATCAGCATACAAATTTGTACCTATTTTTCATGGGCCTTGTCCAGATTTTTGATGTTTCCAGGTTGAGAGGTATGATCGGAGTTGTAAGCTCTTATTGTGAGTCAAACTTACATCATTTTCTACAGGGACAGGGTTTCTTTGAGAACTAGTCATTCTTTTATGCTTAAAGTGTTTTCTGAATTTACTTTAAGCTGAACTATCCATCTCAATCTTTTTTTTCTTTCCTGAAACCAAAAATTAGGGAGAAAGGATACCCCATACCTTAGACGTTTACAGACAACTCATGCACTGTCTTGACAGAACTAAATCTTTCAGATCTTCAGAGCAATTATTTCTTGTGAAAGTAAGAAGAGGTGACAATCTGTGCCAAAGCAGATAATTTCCAAATGGCTGTCTAAAGCTACTGAGTTTTGTGATACTCACCACAGCAAAACTATTCCAGGTAGGTTCAAGGCCCACCATACCAGGGCCTTGGATTTATCTATGGCTTTTCAGAAAGGATTGGATTCTAGAAGTATTCCAGAAACTGCTACTTGGTCCTCTGTACATACTTTTACAAAGCACAATAAGACTGATTCCTTCTCTAGGTCTAGATCAGGCTTTGCTAGGACCATTCCGACTCTACTCTTCCATCTCCCAAAATCTGTAATCTTTGTTAATCTACTCATGGAACTTAGGATATTGCAGCAGTTATCAGTGTGAAGAACATAGTACAGTTGTGTAAGTAAACTTATCATAACAGTAAATGTTTGAATGATCACTGCTGCAGTAGCTGCTCCTTTCCTCCATCCCCTTTATTTCTTGATGTGCTGTTTTTTTCCAGTGCTTGGCCTTTTAATTTTTATTCTTCCAAGCATTGTCCTTTCAGCACTTAGCTTCTCTCTCTTTGTTGGCATGAAAGCTCTAAAGGGCTTTGCGCCCAAACTTGTTTTAAAGTTATCAGCTTGAGCTGGCTAATTGGGTGCATGGAAAGTGCCCTGCAGATTTGGAAGGTGGCTGGCTGTTATATCTTTGCAGGATATAACTCATATCTCAGGCTACTGCAGCAGTGATCATTCAAACATCTCCTGTTATGGTAGGCTTACTTAAACAACTGAACTTTATTTATACTGTTAATTGAGTAAATAAGCAGCATTTTTTGTATTTCTATAAATATTTCAGTAAGCAAGCATTTAGAAGTGTCTTGGTATCATATGCAGAAAGTATAATTCTACATTTATATATGTACCACTGATATTTTATGGCTAGGTTGTACAGTTTCCAAGGTATTTATTGACATTTGATTATATATCTTTGATATAAAAAGTTTTTTGTGAAAATTTAGGAAAAAATATAATTCTGGATTGTTTTGCATTATAATATATTACAATATTAATATAAAGATTAAATGCACTAACCTCTGTCATTGCAAAGAAGACTTTTTTGTTGAAAAAACTGCTGTTTTTACCTTTTAATAGAATTTACTGTTCACAGGATATTTACATTTGCTTGGATTGTGCTTTTGAGTTAATTCTTCAGAGAATACTTAGGGAATCTAAAAATGTGTGTAGGCTGCTGTGGTTGTATTGTTTCCCAGCTACTAGATGGGAATCAGTTGACTAGTCTGTGAGTACTAGAGAGAAACAAATGATACGCTGTGTATAAAGAAAAGTAAACATAATCCATATTACAAGTTACATTCTATTAATCTGTGTTAGTAAAGTTCTGGAAATAAGTGCATGTACTTATATTAACTGAGAAGGAGCTGTCATATAAAGGGCATGTAGCTATCCTTCACTGTCATCATTTGAAATGTTGGCACCTGCTAGAGCAAGTCCCAAAATGTGGATGCTGAATGGCCAAAAGAATGGCCTTACATAAATTAAGTCCAAGATGCCATTTCTCGGAATATTCCCTTTTCTCCAAGGTATGGAGGTCTTGGAGTAGGTATGTACAAGTTTGGTGAGTGTGGGAGACTTGCTTCCCTGCAAAAAGAAGTTTTAAGGAGAAAAGCAATTTTCGAGATTTGCTCTATTCACAATTTTTAAGTGCTGACATTTCAATAAGGATACATATTTCAGCATGCCTGTACTAAAACACAGTTTTGCTTCCTAGGTACACAAGCATATTTAACAAATTTAAGTGGAGCTCTTAGAGATGGATGTGGTCTATCAAGACCTCTGTAGAGCAGCTCATAATGTAGACCGCAGTATATTCATATAGAACCTCAATTCTAGATATAAATATATTTTAGTGAACTGGATTAAGAATTGGAATGTACAAAGAGACCAGTAAGTAATATTAGCTATAAAATAGCATGACTGCTAAACATTAAACTGTGGGATCCAAAAATAATCTTGTTATAAGCCCTTATCTCCTTTCAGTATATAAAAAATGTCAGATACTGTAAAAGACACATTTCATACCTGATATATGCTGATTATGTAACATCTTCTGCAGCACATAGATACAAATGATATGCTAAATTTACAGTCGAAGCTCAGATGGTGTAATGAGCAGGAAGGACTCACGTAAATCACATTTGAACATATATGTTAAATACAATTTGACGAAGATAAACATGTCAAATATTACATTATGAAAGGGAAAAAAATCAAGTAATGTAATCTATATAAGGACTTGGGTATTTGGACATTCAAATAGATTTTAGTCAGCACACATGAATTATGCATCATCATCAGAAACGGTATGTAGTAGGCATGGTCAAGATGATTAAATGAGTGCAACAACTGGTGAAAGCTTTGTGACTGAAAACTTTTCTCCAACAGAAAATATAATAAAAAAATTGCAGATACTTGTTAGCTAATTGTATTTACTAATAGTCAGAGAAAAGATTTATAGCTTCAAGTTCTTCAAAAGCTATAATTTTCCTGTCAGAATTTGAACTGCTTGGTTAAGAGAGATGAGACTTCATCATGAGCCACTCAAGAAATGGTACTCAGGATTTTTGTGTTCAAAAAGACATCCAGTCACCAATATGGTATGCAGGCTGTATTACTTAAAATGGACAAACTGGATACCAGAATAGAAAGGTTCAAAGAAGAGACCAGAAAGAAGATGGAACATTTAGAAATTCTTATCAAACAATAATGTGCTCAAATCAGCACAATGGAAGAATCTTTAAATGATCATTAAGGGAGAATAACTGAAAGTGAGTCTTGGATTGAATTTACTTTAAAACAAAATGACTGGCTCATAGATAAAGCTAATGGTTTTGAAAATAGACTGAGATGAAATAGCACTAGAATTTATGGTGTACCTGAAAAGTGAGATGGAGATAATATAATAAACTTCTTAACAATCTGGCTACATTACACATTAAATATACCTGCAACTTTACCTTTTGGAATTGAAAGGGCACACAGATCCCTGAGATCACAAAAACTCACCACTACATTCAACTGTAGTTACATTTATGTCTAACTTTGTAAAATATCAAATATTAAAAACAGCATGGTCCAGCCCAACTATTAAAGTAGGTGAACATGTAGTGAGATTGACAATAATTATTCCAGTAAAGTAATGAGTAAAAGAAAATCCTGCTTAACACTGGTCAAGGAATTTAAATAGAACAATATTAAAAGTACTTTTGTGTTTCCTGCAAACATCAAATTATTTCTTTCTGAAGGACCTAAAATAGTTTACACACTGGAGGAGACATTCACTTTTGTAAACAAAAATAAAATCCTTAATAATACTGAAGAAATGGATTGGAACAGTATATCCTTAAAGACACAGAGTAAGTTGAATTCCTGGTAAACTGCTTCCAAAATTGAAAAGCTTAAAGACAAGTAACTTGTATTCTCTGATTGCAGGACTTTTATTTTCTGAAACAATAGATTTACACTTCAAGTAAAGATCATTTATAAAGCAATTAACATTTAAAAAGCCCGAGAACAAAAGAATACTTCAGGTGTGTGAGAATGCTGGATTCTTGCTTGCCTTGCTTCCTGCCTGCTTCTTGAGCTGTTTTGAATAAAATCTAGGTCAAAGTTCATCACTGATGCCTGCAAAACAGAAAGGAACTGTCTCTTTTTTTTCTTTCTTTTTTTCAAGTATATATGTGAGAAATCTATGCAAGCTAATGTCTTTTTTCTCTTTTCTTAGAAGTGAAAAACTAGTAAAACAAAAACTGGTACTTATGTATTATCGCAACCAGATTGTTTAATTCAAGAGCGGATGCTTTCTGCTCATTTCTCAGTCTAGGAAATGTGGTCAGATTGTGTAGTGAAGTGTGTGCATGTCACAGAAGTGTGTGCTTTTACTTGTAAGTCACAACTGGGTTAATTTGGACCTGCAATGTTGCCTTTGTGGTATTTCCTCAGTTCTGCAAGAGATGCAATCTCCCAGGACCCAGCACTCTCAGCTCGTATGTTTTTGTATGCTAACTCTGGCAGTGATTCATTCGGAAACATTTCCAAAATCCTTAACATTGCCATTCATACATGTGTTTTGTCTGTAGGCTCTGCCCCTCCCCCTTTGCAACCAAATATCTGTTTGTGGATGAAACCCAAGTAGACCGAACAACATTTTGTGCATATTCAAGCCCCACACTGACTTTCTTAAGTACACATTCTGTAACGTGACGCCAAGTAATATGACAACACAGACCTGCATTAAAATAAATCCAAACCATCATTATTGTGTGTGGCTTTGCCTTTTGTGAAGGATTCCTTCCACACAGTGAAAGAAATCCGTTGGCCATAACGACTCCAGTCCTGACAAATCAAGCATACATGTGTAATGCACACAAAAAACGGAAGAGTGTTTTCTGAAAAGTTGCTGTTAGAGAAACTAATCCGAAGTTATTCCCCAGTAGTAAACACTCTGAAAAAAGTGTTACAGTGTTTCAGGGGCTGCTTTGTATGGAAGTATGTGAAATTGGCAACCGAGAAAATCTGGTTGCGATAATACATAAGTACACAAAAACTATAGTGATGTTTTTTGCTGAGCTGTTGCTAATGTATAATTTGCTTACATTTTGCTGAATGTTAATAGCTTATACTGCAGTATTAACTTTAACTGTACATATTAACGGAAAGAAGCAAAATTAGATGTTTGCTACTGATTAGAATAGTTTAAAAGAATTAAGAATAATGAGAAACTTACAAAGGAAATTGTCAGCTACTGTGTGTTATAAGTTGTCATTTTCATTTGCTGTGATGAAATTCTAATGTCAGGATGTGAAGCTTAGATCGGAAATGTAGTTCAGAATGGCTAAAATATGTATTCAAATTAAACAAGCAGGAATAATTTTATATATAGTCAAGATTGCATGTAATACTAGAATTAATAAAAAGAGTAAACATCTTATGAATAATATACATATGCACAAGGAATGAAATATCTACTATTAAGACAAATAAAAGAGCAGTAACAGTAAGCTGATAAATATATGCACATACTGGAATCTGTAAGAGACAGCTGATGATTCAATAGCTCTGTGATGGGATATTTTAGAAATACAAGTTATATAGAATAAGGTAAAATATTAATGAGGAAATAAGTCAGAAAAAATATATTTAAATAAACTGCTTTTAAGAAAGATGTATATTACATATACCTGCAGGTGTCAAAAATGTGAATGTACAAGATCTCACATCATTTACATAGAGATTCATATAAAATACTTGAAAATATCCTAAAAGCTGAAGTTTGATGCTCGGTCTCATGAACTTTGAAGCTTTTTGCATATTTTATGTTAGTAGATTCACTAATGCTAATTGAAATAACTCATTTCATAAGTCAGAACTGAAATTTGAGTGTTGTATTGCTGAATCAGTAAATCCATTTTGATAGAAAGTAAAGAACATTTTTCAATATGTTTGAACCCGGGAAAGGAGAATGGGATTTGAATTAAACACATTGTAACTTTTGAATATGATACAGACTGCAAATGTTTTTGTTTTATTTAATTTTTACTCTATAGAAATAGCAAGGCATTCTCTTTGATCTCAGTAATGTGTGTATTTTATGAATTAGTTTAGGAAGCTTAAGGATTTTTAAATATTTTGATATCTACCATAATAAGAGTGTTACACAGTTTTTAGATATAGACACTTGTCCTTCTAAAACTGATTCAGAACTTTGCTAGAGCTATAAAATATGTGTCTATCTTGTAGCATGATGACTTTGTATGTGCATTGATTTTCCTTTTGTATAATAGTATAGCATGTTAAAATTACCTGTTACCTGTACATTTATAGATATCTTTATCTCTTCACGTCCCACTTTGTTTACTTATTTATTCAGAGATTTAGTTATGATAATGTTGGATGAGCAAAATAATTTAGGAATATTTAATGAATAAATTATACCAATATAACAAATATTGGTATATGGTACACTATTTGTTGGATTGTTTAATATTTGTGATTAATGGAAGATGATTATTAAACTTTTATGTAATAATGGGGGAATAGTTTTGAATGTAAAATATATAAATGAATGGTATGTTATTGCTGTTACCAGCTTTTCCCGGTTAGGGGTCGCCACAGCGGAACTCCGGTCCGCTAATGATTGGCAGTAGATTTTTACATGCCGAGTTGCTGGCCCTGATGCACAACCTTCAATGAAGGTACGCCCATTCATGCATGTCTCCACACAGAAGATGCTCTAGCTGAGAATCGAACAGGACACCGTCATACTGTGAGGTGACAACGCTACCACAGCACCACCACCGCAGTATACATTTATATATATATATATATATATATATATATATATATATATATATATATATATATATATAATATTATATAATTATTTGTGAGTGACTGTAGCTTTTGGCTAGTTTTCTGATGAATTTTTAGGTACTGATAGGTAGACAGATAGTATAATAGTTTGTCCATTCAATAGGCAAGCTAGGAACTTTGGTATCCATGGTAGGTTATGTTTTATTAGTAATAATGAAGAATTTAAAAATGTGGACTGTTAAGATAGTTTGGAGGAATGCATTAGAGTCTTATATACAATTAAATTAATGGGGTGGATAAACGTGTCATATTATCTTTTCAAAGAAAATTTTTTTTTAATAAACAGTATGGATAGTTTTACTCTATTATCTATTAATATAAATTGATTAAATAATGCCAACAAAAGGAAGTCATTAATGAAATATTATCATGTGCTTCTTTTAACAAAAAAAGGAACAGAACTGCTATACTCTGGAGAAAATCTGCTGTAATGCTTATGGTCATGGAATCCATTAATGATTCTAAAGAAATGTATACATTTAAATAATTAAATATAATGGCAAACTCTATACATTGAAAAAGGCCTGTGGGCTGAAACTGGTCTGTTTTTGTACATTAAAACAAGATATTTGCTCCAGTTGAGTGCTGGCTGTCAGTGTTTTTTGGTTTTGCTTTTTGAGCCTGTGCACTTGCCATCCTTGCAGAGGTCTCGGTTTGGGAAAAGTCTATACAGTATCTAATTTTTACTGAATCCCTGGAATAGATGCAAGAGTTGCTAAAGATCATGTAAACTTATTACAAAGTCATTGGATGGTTAGTTTAATTTTAGCAGGGGATTTTAACTGCATATCTAGTATAGAAGATACACGTGAACAAGTGAACAGAAGAAAGCTAAAATTCTGGTATCAGCTAAAGCACTAAACAGATTAGTAATAATTTACTTGATTTAATAGTGAAAGCAGAAAATAAGTCATTGTTCTTCACTCATAATTTTTATGCACATGGGACACAAACTAGAATTGATAGGATTTATGCCTCTACAGATTTACATAATAAAGTGAATTATTTTAAAACTATTAATTTTCCTTTATCTGATCATAATGCACTTAGTATTAATTTATTGAGTATAAGGAAATTTCAGATTATTTATAGAATCCCAGTATATATGATGAAATTAAATGAAAAAAAAAAGATACTTTTTTATCTTTGAATGATAATGGTCATTATAGTCAAGTCATGCTACGGGACTTCATAAAAATGCATATTGAAGATAGAATGGGAAAATCGGCTAGTAATAAAATGAAAGAGTGGGATAAAGAGTTGTTAGAAATACAAGATGAAATGCAAAAAGCAGGGTTTGAACAACTAACAAATAAACTAGATCATACTGAAGTCATTACAAATCAATGACAAAATATCAACAGTTTTAGCACATAAAGTGGAGATAGCTTTGGAAAAAAATAAAATTGCAGTTATGTGATCACTTCAAAAAATCTACATAAATTATGTAATAGAAGCAATATGTTAAGCAAAAAGGCACAAATTAATAATATACAAAATCTTCACACTCATAACCTTATTTCAGATGTAGTGGAAATGCTTAATACTTTTAAAAAATTCCACGAGGATCTTAATAAAGATAAAATAATAACCTGATGATTACATAATTGACAAGAATTTAAAGAAAAAATGTACTAATAAACTTAATGACTAACAAATATCTCTGATGAATAAGCTTATTATCCTAATAAAATTTAAAGAAGCTTTAAAAAGGGAGAATATGTAATTATATAGTCTGCTTCTGTTCAACATTTTGGAATTACTAAGTGACATTTTCATGATAGTTCAGAAAGATAAAACAATTCCTCCTTCATGGAAATTTTCTTTAATCTCACCTATACTTATACAAGGAAAGGATAATAAGTTGGTTTCCTCATATAGACCTATTTCATTATTAATCCTAGACTATAAAATAATTACTTCCATCTTTGCTATATTTATTACTCTAGTCTTTGGTGTTAGCCAAAAGCACCCTCAATGTGTCCAGAATTGACTCCTTCTGCAATTCATGTAGTGTTACATGTACTGGAAGAATATATAAACAGGACTGTAAATTATTTTTTTATGAGACCCATTGCTCCTACTACTATTGGAACTGTCTGGGTATCCTTCTTTCATATTGCCCTCATTTCTACCTGCAAATTCTGGTATTGTATGAATTTGTGTCTCTCTGTATGTAAGACACTGTAATCACTGGATGTAGCAATTTCAATGATCAATATTATTTTTCCTTATTTTCATGGACTGCTATATCTGGTATTCTTACATCTGTTTTTTGAACTGTTGGTAATGGGTGATCCCATATGATTTTCAAATGACATCATTCTCTATAATGCTTTGTGGATCACATTTTCAATGTTTCTCAACAACTTCAATATTGTAATGTTTGCACAATCCCCAGTGCAGCAATCTTGCCACATTATTATGCCTTTAAGTATACAGGCCGTCTGCCATTAGTGTATCATACCCAGCAACAGGATGTGCGACTGTTTACAGTTCTGTTTTACAGAACCTGCATTTGTCTTTTTCTTCCACATGGTCAATGGAATTTATAAACCAGTTTGTACATAGTCCACTCTCCTGGGCTGCCAATATTAATCTTTCATCTTTTGCTTTAAATTCACCTATCCTTAACCATCCCTGCATCAGATTCTGATTGGCATGAAGTTCCTCCAGGAGTTTTCTGTACTTGCAACTATATTTATGCCTTTTCCACATTTCTTGCCTTCTCATCTGATTTTTCTTCATGTATTTTTCCTTTTTTTGGGCACATTCATTTGCTGCCAATTTTTGTCTACTTCTGGTTTGGTTTCCATTCCTTCTTGACACCGACATGCCTCTGCCAAACTAAGCAAGGAAGTCATCTTAGATTAGTTTTTCTTCATGTTTCAAAACTTTCATTATGTTTGGATCTGATGAGGTCAGCAGCTATATATGCAGTCCTAAGATTGCAGATGTATATATGGAATCAATTTTAAGGAGGCCTGCACCTCCTTCAGAAAGATGAGTATGTAATCTTGATATACATGAGGTTGTTGCTCAGTGCATGTATAGAGGCTTGATGAAGTTCATGCTGTTGATCTTTTGTTGTTGGTTTTTTGACAGTTGACATTTGAGTGTCTCAACTATTGTCAGTACAGCTAGTTATAAATATAAATATATATATATATATATATATATATATATATATATATATATATATATATACACATACACATACACATATACATACATTACATATATATATAAATATACACATATACTCTCACAGAGATATTTATATATAAAATACACAACACACACATATGTGTGCGTATATATCTATGTGCTTATGTGTAAAATGAGCAAGGCAGATTTAGAGATTGCTAGCCACCTGTGCATCAGATGTTTTCCATGGGCAGGACAGAACTAGTAACTCTCTGTTCACTAGAAACTCTGACCAGCAATGAAAGAGGACTCTGCACTTAACTTGCACACTTCATCTTACAAAAGAACTGAAAATATTAAAAAAATGGAAACAAAAAGAAGAAGGTTATAAAAACTTTTACCACATAAATAAGCATGATGTCACCACTAGAAAGCAGATAAAACACACAAAAAGTACTTTTTTAATATTGATCTTATGTCAATAAACTCTACAAAAGCTTAAAATGTTGATTTCATAGTCTTAAAATACTATGTCACTGTCACTTGAAATGTGGTATTAAAGTTGTACAATTTGGATCTAATATGAAATTTATGAAAATTAATCAAACCACTTTCAAATGGAATTTTGCAAAGGCACACACCAGTTTGACAAAATTTCTTGACAAACTACACATGGTTAAAAGGTTATAGTCATGCCCAGCATCAGTTGCTTAAAATAGATGTTCTCAGAGACAGTAGCTGATGCATGGAACAGACTACATGAAGGTTGAACAACTGTTCATAACATTTTGAGATGACATTTTCAGCTTACCATCTGTGGATTACCACCACCTGAATTATGACACTGAGTTTGCACATCTGTGATCCAGAACATGATTTATAAAAGTTGAATGCAAAATATTTTTAAGACTGAGCAATCGCCCATAACTCTGCAAAAGGTAAAATGAAGAGCGGTGACAGACAGTGACACACTATAGTTTGACAGAAGGGTCCCTAAAATGACTACCCTGAACATTTCATGCCACATTTCTCACTGTTAAAATATTTTAACTCTGCAGAACAATCATTTAGTTAAAATGGTTGGATGGAGTACTTTACATAAAAAATACTGCTTATATATAAACTTTTGGGCTGATAGCTCACAATATCACATGATGTTCATCTACCTGTCCTTTGTCTAAATAGATATAGATTTAGACATATACACATATCCATATCATAGGTTCATAGGTGTGTACTAGGCTAATGGCCCTGGTGCCTTAACAAGCCTAGCCCATAGGATTTCCCTGGCACTTTAGTTCCTAGTGCCTCTGTCAAGTAGAGCCACTGGAGT